>NW_027454027.1:0-109360 GCF_040206685.1 Ascaphus truei
CTATCTCCCTTTTCCTTATCTCTCCATTCTCTCCCTTTTCCTTTCCCCTACCCTTTCTTCGCTCTCCCTCTCCCTTCTCTCTCTCTCCACTCCCTTCTCTCTCTCCCCCTCCCTTCTCTCTCCCTCTCCCTTATAACTCCCTCGTCATTCCCTCTCCCTCTCCCTTCTCTCTCTCAACCATTCCTTTCTCTCTCACCCTCTTCCTTCTCTCTGTCTCTCCCTCTCTCTTCTCTCTCTCCCTTCTCTCTCCTCTCTCCCTCTCCCTTCTCTCTCACTCTCCCTTCTCTCTCCATTTTCCTTGTCACTCCCTCATCTCTCTCTCTCTCTCTCTCTCTCTCCCTTCTCCATCTTCCTTCTTCTCCATCTCCCTTCTCTCTACATCTACCTTCTCTCTCTCCGTATCCCTTCTCTCTCTCCCTCTTCCTTCTCTCTCTCCCTCTTCCTTCTCTCTCTCCCTCTTCCTTCTCTCTCTCCCTCTTCCTTCTCTCTCTCCCTCTTCCTTGTCGCTCCCTCTCCCTTGTTTCTACCTCTCCCTTGTCTCTCCATTCTCTCTCGCTCTTCCTTCTCTCTCCCTCTTCCTTCTCTCTCCCTCTTCCTTCTCTCTCCCTCTTCCTTCCCTCTCCCTCTCCCTTCTCTCTCTGCCTTCTCTCTCTCCTCTCTCCCTCTACCTTCTCTCTCCCTCTCCCTTCTCAATCCCTTTTCCTTGTCACTCCCTCATCACTCTCTCTCTCTCCCTTCTCTCTCTCTCCCTTCTCCATCTTCCTTCTTTCTCCATCTCCCTTCTCTCTACATCTACCTTCTCTCTCTCCCTATCCCTTCTCTCTCTCCCTATCCCTTCTCTCTCTCCCTATCCCTTCTCTCTCTCCCTATCCCTTCTCTCTCTCCCTCTTCCTTCTCTCTCCATATCCCTTGTCGCTCCCTCTCCCTTGTTTCTACCTCTCCCTTGTCTCTCCATTCTCTCTCCCTCTTCCTTCCCTCTCCCTCTTCCTTCTCTCCCCATCTTCCTTCTCTCTCCATCTTCCTTCTCTCTCCATCTTCCTTCTCTCTCCATCTTCCTTCTCTCTCCCTTTCCATTCTCTCTTTCCATTTTCCTTTTCCCTCCCTTTTCCTTCTCTCTCCCTCTCCCTTCTCTCTCCCTCCTCTCTCCCTTGTCACCCCCTTCTATCTCCCTCTCCCTTCTCTCTCCCTATACCTTCTCTCTCCCTCTTCCTTCTCTCTCCCTCTTACTTCTCTCTCCCTTTCCATGCTCTCTCCCTTTTCCTTATCTTTCCATTCTCTCCCTTTTCCTTTCCCCTCCCCTTTCCTTCGCTCTCCCTCTCCCTTCTCTCTCTCTCTCCACTCCCTTCTCTCTCTCTCTCCCCCTCCCTTCTCTCTCCCTCTCCCTTATAACTCCCTCGTCATTCCCTCTACCTCTCTCTCTCCCTCTCCCTTCTCTCTCTCTCTCCCTTTCCCTTCTCACTCACCCTCTTCCTTCTCTCTGTCTCTCCCTCTCCCTTCTCTCACTCTCCCTTCTCTCTCTCCTCTCTCCCTCTCCCTTCTCTCTCCCTCTCCATGCTCTCTCCCTTTTCCTTATCTCTCCATTCTCTCCCTTTTCCTTTCCCCTCCCCTTTCCTTCGCTCTCCCTCTCCCTTCTCTCTCTCTCCACTCCCTTCTCTCTCTCTCTCCCCCTCCCTTCTCTCTCCCTCTCCCTTATAACTCCCTCGTCATTCCCTCTACCTCTCTCTCTCCCTCTCCCTTCTCTCTCTCCCTTCTCTCTCTCTCCCTTTCCCTTCTCTCTCACCCTCTTCCTTCTCTCTGTCTCTCCCTCTCCCTTCTCTCTCTCTCCCTTCTCTCTCTCCTCTCTCCCTTCTCTCTCCCTTTTCCTTGTCACTCCCTCATCACTCTCTCTCTCTCCCTCTCTCTCTCTCTCTCCCTTCTCTCTCTCTCCCTTCTCCATCTTCCTTCTTTCTCCATCTCCCTTCTCTCTACATCTACCTTCTCTCTCTCCGTATCCCTTCTCTCTCTCCGTATCCCTTCTCTCTCTCCGTATCCCTTCTCTCTCTCCCTATCCCTTTTCTCTCTCCCTCTTCCTTCTCTCTCCCTATCCCTTGTCGCTCCCTCTGCCTTGTTTCTACCTCTCCCTTGTCTCTCCATTCTCTCTCCCTCTTCCTTCCCTCTCCCTCTTCCTTCCCTCTCCCTCTTCCTTCTCTCTCCATCTTCCTTCTCTCTCCATCTTCCTTCTCTCTCCATCTTCCTTCTCTCTCCCTTTCCATTCTCTCTCCCTTTTCCTTTCCGCTCCCTTTTCCTTCTCTCTCCCTCTCCCTTCTCTCTCCCTCCTCTCTCCCTTGTCACCCCCTCCTCTCTCCCTCTCCCTTCTCTCTCCCTATCCCTTCTCTCTCCCTTTCCTTGTCTCTCCCTCTCCCTTGTCTCTCCATTCTCTCTCCCTTTTCCTTCCCTCTCCCTTTCCTTCTCTCTCCCTTTTCCTTCTCTCTCCCTTTTCCTTCTCTCTCCTTTTCCCTTCTCTCTCCCTTTTCTTTCTCTCTCCCTTTTCTCACTCCCTTCTCTATCCCTCTGCCTTTCTCTCCCTTCTCTCTCCCTATCCCTTCTCTCTCCCTCTTCCTTCTCTCTCCCTCTTCCGTCTCTCTCCCTTTCCATGCTATCTCCCTTTTCCTTATCTCTCCATTCTCTCCCTTTTCCTTTCCCCTACCCTTTCCTTCGCTCTCCCTCTCCCTTCTCTCTCTCTCCACTCCCTTCTCTCTCTCCCCCTCCCTTCTCTCTCCCTCTCCCTTATAACTCCCTCGTCATTCCCTCTCCCTCCTCTCTCTCAACCATTCCTTTCTCTCTCACCCTCTTCCTTCTCTCTGTCTCTCCCTCTCTCTTCTCTCTCTCCCTTCTCTCTCCTCTCTCCCTCTCCCTTCTCTCTCACTCTCCCTTCTCTCTCCATTTTCCTTGTCACTCCCTCATCTCTCTCTCTCTCTCTCTCTCTCTCTCTCTCTCTCTCTCTCTCTCTCTCTCCCTTCTCCATCTTCCTTCTTCTCCATCTCCCTTCTCTCTACATCTACCTTCTCTCTCTCCGTATCCCTTCTCTCTCTCCCTCTTCCTTCTCTCTCTCCCTCTTCCTTCTCTCTCTCCCTCTTCCTTCTCTCTCTCCCTCTTCCTTCTCTCTCCCTATCCCTTGTCGCTCCCTCTCCCTTGTTTCTACCTCTCCCTTGTCTCTCCATTCTCTCTCCCTCTTCCTTCTCTCTCCCTCTTCCTTCTCTCTCCCTCTTCCTTCTCTCTCCCTCTTCCTTCCCTCTCCCTCTCCCTTCTCTCTCTCCCTTCTCTCTCTCCTCTCTCCCTCTACCTTCTCTCTCCCTCTCCCTTCTCAATCCCTTTTCCTTGTCACTCCCTCATCACTCTCTCTCTCTCCCTTCTCTCTCTCTCCCTTCTCCATCTTCCTTCTTTCTCCATCTCCCTTCTCTCTACATCTACCTTCTCTCTCTCCCTATCCCTTCTCTCTCTCCCTATCCCTTCTCTCTCTCCCTATCCCTTCTCTCTCTCCCTATCCCTTCTCTCTCTCCCTCTTCCTTCTCTCTCCCTATCCCTTGTCGCTCCCTCTCCCTTGTTTCTACCTCTCCCTTGTCTCTCCATTCTCTCTCCCTCTTCCTTCCCTCTCCCTCTTCCTTCTCTCCCCATCTTCCTTCTCTCTCCATCTTCCTTCTCTCTCCATCTTCCTTCTCTCTCCATCTTCCTTCTCTCTCCCTTTCCATTCTCTCTTTCCATTTTCCTTTTCCCTCCCTTTTCCTTCTCTCTCCCTCTCCCTTCTCTCTCCCTCCTCTCTCCCTTGTCACCCCCTTCTATCTCCCTCTCCCTTCTCTCTCCCTATACCTTCTCTCTCCCTCTTCCTTCTCTCTCCCTCTTACTTCTCTCTCCCTTTCCATGCTCTCTCCCTTTTCCTTATCTTTCCATTCTCTCCCTTTTCCTTTCCCCTCCCCTTTCCTTCGCTCTCCCTCTCCCTTCTCTCTCTCTCTCCACTCCCTTCTCTCTCTCTCTCCCCCTCCCTTCTCTCTCCCTCTCCCTTATAACTCCCTCGTCATTCCCTCTACCTCTCTCTCTCCCTCTCCCTTCTCTCTCTCTCTCCCTTTCCCTTCTCACTCACCCTCTTCCTTCTCTCTGTCTCTCCCTCTCCCTTCTCTCACTCTCCCTTCTCTCTCTCCTCTCTCCCTCTCCCTTCTCTCTCCCTCTCCATGCTCTCTCCCTTTTCCCTCCATTCTCTCCCTTTTCCTTTCCCCTCCCCTTTCCTTCGCTCTCCCTCTCCCTTCTCTCTCTCTCCACTCCCTTCTCTCTCTCTCTCCCCCTCCCTTCTCTCTCCCTCTCCCTTATAACTCCCTCGTCATTCCCTCTACCTCTCTCTCTCCCTCTCCCTTCTCTCTCTCCCTTCTCTCTCTCTCCCTTTCCCTTCTCTCTCACCCTCTTCCTTCTCTCTGTCTCTCCCTCTCCCTTCTCTCTCTCTCCCTTCTCTCTCTCCTCTCTCCCTCTCCCTTCTCTCTCCCTTCTCTCTCCCTTTTCCTTGTCACTCCCTCATCACTCTCTCTCTCTCCCTCTCTCTCTCTCTCTCCCTTCTCTCTCTCTCCCTTCTCCATCTTCCTTCTTTCTCCATCTCCCTTCTCTCTACATCTACCTTCTCTCTCTCCGTATCCCTTCTCTCTCTCCGTATCCCTTCTCTCTCTCCGTATCCCTTCTCTCTCTCCCTATCCCTTTTCTCTCTCCCTCTTCCTTCTCTCTCCCTATCCCTTGTCGCTCCCTCTGCCTTGTTTCTACCTCTCCCTTGTCTCTCCATTCTCTCTCCCTCTTCCTTCCCTCTCCCTCTTCCTTCCCTCTCCCTCTTCCTTCTCTCTCCATCTTCCTTCTCTCTCCATCTTCCTTCTCTCTCCATCTTCCTTCTCTCTCCCTTTCCATTCTCTCTCCCTTTTCCTTTCCGCTCCCTTTTCCTTCTCTCTCCCTCTCCCTTCTCTCTCCCTCCTCTCTCCCTTGTCACCCCCTCCTCTCTCCCTCTCCCTTCTCTCTCCCTATCCCTTCTCTCTCCCTTTCCTTGTCTCTCCCTCTCCCTTGTCTCTCCATTCTCTCTCCCTTTTCCTTCCCTCTCCCTTTCCTTCTCTCTCCCTTTTCCTTCTCTCTCCCTTTTCCTTCTCTCTCCTTTTCCCTTCTCTCTCCCTTTTCTTTCTCTCTCCCTTTTCTCACTCCCTTCTCTATCCCTCTGCCTTTCTCTCCCTTCTCTCTCCCTATCCCTTCTCTCTCCCTCTTCCTTCTCTCTCCCTCTTCCGTCTCTCTCCCTTTCCATGCTATCTCCCTTTTCCTTATCTCTCCATTCTCTCCCTTTTCCTTTCCCCTACCCTTTCCTTCGCTCTCCCTCTCCCTTCTCTCTCTCTCCACTCCCTTCTCTCTCTCCCCCTCCCTTCTCTCTCCCTCTCCCTTATAACTCCCTCGTCATTCCCTCTCCCTCTCCCTTCTCTCTCTCAACCATTCCTTTCTCTCTCACCCTCTTCCTTCTCTCTGTCTCTCCCTCTCTCTTCTCTCTCTCCCTTCTCTCTCCTCTCTCCCTCTCCCTTCTCTCTCACTCTCCCTTCTCTCTCCATTTTCCTTGTCACTCCCTCATCTCTCTCTCTCTCTCTCTCTCTCTCTCTCTCTCTCTCCCTTCTCCATCTTCCTTCTTCTCCATCTCCCTTCTCTCTACATCTACCTTCTCTCTCTCCGTATCCCTTCTCTCTCTCCCTCTTCCTTCTCTCTCTCCCTCTTCCTTCTCTCTCTCCCTCTTCCTTCTCTCTCTCCCTCTTCCTTCTCTCTCCCTATCCCTTGTCGCTCCCTCTCCCTTGTTTCTACCTCTCCCTTGTCTCTCCATTCTCTCTCCCTCTTCCTTCTCTCTCCCTCTTCCTTCTCTCTCCCTCTTCCTTCTCTCTCCCTCTTCCTTCTCTCTCCCTCTTCCTTCTCTCTCCCTCTTCCTTCTCTCTCCCTCTTCCTTCTCTCTCCCTCTTCCTTCTCTCTCCCTCTTCCTTCTCTCTCCCTCTTCCTTCTCTCTCCATCTTCCTTCTCTCTCCATCTTCCTTCTCTCTCCATCTTCCTTTCCCCTCCCTTTTCCTTCTCTCTCCCTCTCCCTTCTCTCTCCCTCCTCTCTCCCTTGTCACCCCCTTCTCTCTCCCTCTCCCTTCTCTCTCCCTATCCCTTCTCTCTCCCTTTCCTTGTCTCTCCCTCTCCCTTGTCTCTCCATTCTCTCTCCCTATCCCTTCTCTCTCCCTCTTCCTTCTCTCTCCCTCTTACTTCTCACTCCCTTTCCATGCTCTCTCCCTTTCCATGCTCTCTCCCTTTTCCTTATCTCTCCATTCTCTCCCTTTTCCTTGCCTCCCCTTTCCTTCGCTCTCCCTCTCCCTTCTCTCTCTCTCCACTCCCTTCTCTCTCTCTCCACTCCCTTCTCTCTCTCTCCCCCTCCCTTCTCTCTCCCTCTCCCTTATAACTCCCTCGTCATTCCCTCTACCTCTCTCTCTCCCTCTCCCTTCTCTCTCTCTCCCTTTTCTCTCTCCTCTCTCCCTCTCCCTTCTCTCTCCCTCTCCCTTCTCTCTCCATTTTCCTTGTCACTCCCTCATCACTCTCTTTCTCTCCCTTCTCTCTCTCTCTCCCTTTTCTCTCTCCCTCTTCCTTCACTCTCCCTATCCCTTCTCTCTCCCTTTCCTTGTCTCTCCCTCTTCCTTGTCTCTCCATTCTCTCTCCCTTCTCATTCTCTCTCCCTTTTCCTTCTATCTCCCTTTCCTTCTCTCTCCCTTTTCCTTCTCTCTCCCTTTTCCTTCTCTCTCCCTTTTCTTTCTCTCTCCATTTTCTCACTCCCTTCTCTATCCCTCTGCCTTCTCTCTCCCTTCTCTCTCCCTATCTATTCTCTCTCCCTCTTCCTTCTCTCTCCCTCTTCCTTCTCTCTCCCTTTCCAATCTCTCTCCCTTTTCCTTGTCTCTCCATTCTCTCCCTTTTCCTTTCCCCTCCCCTTTCCTTTGCTCTCCCTCTCCCTTCTTTCTCTCTCCACTCCCTTCTCTCTCTCTCTCCCCCTCCCTTCTCTATCCCTCTCCCTTATAACTCCCTGATCATTCCCTCTACCTCTCTCTCCCCCTCTCCCTTCTCTCTCTCTCCCTTTCCCTTCTCTCGCACCCTCTTCCTTCTCTCTGTCTATCCCTCTCCCTTCTCTCTCTCCCTTCTCTCTCTCCTCTCTCCCTCTCCCTTCTCTCTCCCTCTCCCTTCTCTCTCCCTTTTCCTTGTCACTCCCTCATCACTCTCTCCCTCTCCCTTCTCTCTCCCTCTCCCTTCTCTCTCCCTATCCCTTCTCTCTCCCTATCCCTTCTCTCTCCCTTTCCTTGTCTCTCCCTCTCCCTTGTCTCTCCATTCTCTCTCCCTCTTCCTTCTCTCTCCCTCTTCCTTCTCTCTCCCTTTTCCTTCTATCTCCCTTTCCTTCTCTCTCCCTTTTCCTTCTCTCTCCCTTTACCTTCTCTCTCATTTTGCCTTCTCTCTCCCTTTTCTCTCCCTTTTCTCTCCCTTTTCTCTCCCTTTTCTCTCCCTTTTCTCTCCCTTTTCTCTCCCTTTTCTTTTCCTTTTCTCTCCCTTTTCCTTTTCTCTCCCTTTTCCTTTTCTCTCCCTTTTCCTTTTCTCTCCCTTTTCCTTTTCTTTCCCTCACCCTTCTCTCTCCCTCTCCCTTCTCTCTCCATCTCCCTTCTCTCTACATCTACCTTCTCTCTCTCCGTATCCCTTCTTCCTCTCCCTATCCCTTCTTCCTCTCCCTATCCCTTCTCTCTCTCCCTATCCCTTCTCTCTCCCTATCCCTTATCTCTCCCTTTCCTTGTCTCTCCCTCTCCCTTCTCTCTCCCTTTTCTTTCTCTCTCCCTTCTCTCTCCCTTTTCTCACTCCCTTCTCTATCCCTCTGCCTTCTCTCTCCCTTCTCTCTCCCTATCCCATCTCTCTCCCTCTTCCTTCTCTCTCCTTCTTCCTTCTCTCTCACTTTCCATGCTCTCTCCCTTTTCCTTGTCTCTCCATTCTCTCCCTTTTCCTTTCCCCTCTCCTTTCCTTCGCTCTCCCTCTCCCTTCTCTCTCCCTCCTCTCTCCCTTGTCACTTCCATCTCTCTCCCTCTCCCTTTTCTCTCACTATCCCTTCTCTCTCCCTTTCCTTGTCTCTCCCTCTCCCTTGTCTCTCCATTCTCTCTCCCTCTTCCTTCTCTCTCCCTTTTCCTTCTATCTCCATTTCCTTCTCTCTCCCTTTTCATTTTCTCTCCCTTTTCCTTTTCTCTCCCTCTCCCTTCTCTCTCCCTCTCCCTTCTCTGTCCCTCCTCTCACACTTGTCTCTCCCTGCTTTCTCTCTCTCCCTTCTCTCTCCCTCTCTTCTCTCTCCCTCTCCCTTCTCTCTCCCTCTCCCTTCTCTCAATTTTTTTCTCTCTTACTCCCACTCTATCTCTTTCACTTCAACCCGTCTCTTGCTCTCACACACATTTCTTTCTTCCACTTCTCTCTCTCTCTTTTTCTTTCTCACACCCTCTCTTTCTCTCCCTGCTCTCTATTACTCTCCCTGACTAGCATCCCTGCTCCTTCTAAATCACCTGTATTTTACTCTCACAAATGTCCTTTCTTTCTCTCTCTCTTTCAAGGACTACCACTCTCCCCTCTCTCTCACAAACCCCTCTCTCACTCAGTCTAAGCATTGTTTATTTAGTCCATCAGTGAAAGAGGGTCCTCAACTGCATTGCTCTAAAGGGGATTGCATTATATTTTTTCACTTATCTTGGGTAAAATTTATTTGCAGTATGAAAATAGGTAAGTTCGTCTATCAAGATGATGTTCACAAAGGACATACTAACAAGGAGGTAAGTAGTTGAGGTAAGTGAGTACACCTACACAATGCATTGCTTTTATCTCTCAGGATATAAAGCTTTGAGTTGATTTCTCTCCCTTTACACGAGTGTGCCCTTTTAGAGTCAGGCAGTGAACTCTTCGCTACTGTCCCATCTGCAGCGCTAGCTCGACTGTAAATTGGGGGAAGAAAGCATACCCCTTTACGGACGATAGACAGTAGTGCTTCTTCACTCCTAGCATACGGCAGAGGAGAAGCTCCGCTCTGTACAAAACGGATCTAGTCCTCAATGTCCAAGTACTTAGTAGTGAGGTAAAAGCTAGCTCTTTACCTCTAAGGGTGCCTCTCGCTAACATGCAACGAATGCAAGAGTTTTCAAATTTTTGAATGACTAACTGCATATAAATGCAACATGTCAATTGGATAGGGAATAGAATATATACAACAAAATAGAAAGGGCAGGCTCACAGACTGATTCCATGCCCTCCCTCACCCGCTCTTGACCCATGTTCACTATCACCCACCACCTCATCCACCTTCACCCTCACACTCATCCACCTTCACCCACCCACCATTGCCCCCTCACCAACACCTTCACTCACCCACACCTTCACTCATCCCCCTACCTCACCTACATTCACCAACCTTTAACCCCACTTAAACACACCCTCCCTCTTCCACCTTAATCTTCACCCTCCCTCACCCATGTTCACTCTACCTTACTGGCCTCAACCTTACCTACAAAGCCTCCTATACCCATATTAACCATCCCTCACCCACCTTCAACATCACCTTCCCACACCCTCCTTCACCCAACCTCCCTCACCCACCTTCTACCCTCATCATCCATATTAAAATTCACCTTCACCACCCTTACCTGCACACCAATACCCAGCCTCACCCTTGCCCACTCACCCATACCTGAACTGACCCACACTTTTTTCACCCACCTTCATCCTCACCCTCCCAGACACATTTACTCACCCTCCCTAATCCACCTTCAACACCACCTACCCACTCTCTTCATCATCCACCTTCCCTCAAAAACCTTCAACCTCCTTACCCACACCCACCATACATCCCTAAACCTCCCTCACCCACCTACCCACAACCTCCCTCACGTTCTTACCCACTTACACTTTTTCTTACCACACTTTCAACCCCAAACCACACCCTCCCTAAATTGTTCAGAACTTAACTCTCATTGGCCAAGTACCTAAATGAGTCACATAACTAAAAATGTTCTATTCTTTTTTCACCAAACACAAATACAAAAATAATCGTAAGGGTCAACCCTAACCCTAACTTTCAACGCTAACCCTAACTCTTCTCTGATTGGTTAGTACCCAAATGAGTCACATACCTAAATTTTCGTATTCCCCTATAACCCTGGGCCAAACAAAAATAGAAAAATAATCCTAAGTGTCAACCCTAACTTTCAACCCTAACTTTCAACCCTAACTTTCAACCCTAACTTTCAACCCTAACTCTTCTCTGATTGGTTAGTACCCAAATGAGTCACATACCTAAATTTTCGTATTCCCCTATAACCCTGGGCCAAACAAAAATAGAAAAATAATCCTAAGTGTCAACCCTAACTTTCAACCCTAACTTTCAACCCTAACTTTCAACCCTAACTTTCAACCCTAACTTTCAACCCTAACTTTCAACCCTAACTCTTCTCTGATTGGTTAGTACCCAAATGAGTCACATACCTAAATTTTCGTATTCCCCTATAACCCTGGGCCAAACAAAAATAGAAAAATAATCCTAAGTGTCAACCCTAACTTTCAACCCTAACTTTCAACCCTAACTTTCAACCCTAACTTTCAACCCTAACTCTTCTCTGATTGGTTAGTACCCAAATGAGTCACATACCTAAATTTTCGTATTCCCCTATAACCCTGGGCCAAACAAAAATAGAAAAATAATCCTAAGTGTCAACCCTAACTTTCAACCCTAACTTTCAACCCTAACTTTCAACCCTAACTCTTCTCTGATTGGTTAGTACCCAAATGAGTCACATACCTAAATTTTCGTATTCCCCTATAACCCTAACCCTAACCCTAACCCTAACCCTAACCCTAACCCTAACCCTAACCCTAACTTTCAACCCTAACTTTCAACCCTAACTCTTCTCTGATTGGTTAGTACCCAAATGAGTCACATACCTAAATTTTCGTATTCCCCTATAACCCTGGGCCAAACAAAAATAGAAAAATAATCCTAAGTGTCAACCCTAACTTTCAACCCTAACTTTCAACCCTAACTTTCAACCCTAACTCTTCTCTGATTGGTTAGTACCCAAATGAGTCACATACCTAAATTTTCGTATTCCCCTATAACCCTGGGCCAAACAAAATAGAAAAATAATCCAAAGTGTCAACCCTAACTTTCAACCCTAACTTTCAACCCTAACTTTCAACCCTAACTCTTCTCTGATTGGTTAGTACCCAAATGAGTCACATACCTAAATTTTCGTATTCCCCTATAACCCTGGGCCAAACAAAAATAGAAAAATAATCCTAAGTGTCAACCCTAACTTTCAACCCTAACTTTCAACCCTAACTTTCAACCCTAACTCTTCTCTGATTGGTTAGTACCCAAATGAGTCACATACCTAAATTTTCGTATTCCCCTATAACCCTGGGCCAAACAAAAATAGAAAAATAATCCTAACTTTCAACCCTAACTTTCAACCCTAACTTTCAACCCTAACTTTCAACCCTAACTTTCAACCTTAACTTTCAACCCTAACTTTCAACCCTAACTTTCAACCCTAACTCTTCTCTGATTGGTTAGTACCCAAATGAGTCACATACCTAAATTTTCGTATTCCCCTATAACCCTGGGCCAAACAAAAATAGAAAAATAATCCTAAGTGTCAACCCTAACTTTCAACCCTAACTTTCAACCCTAACTTTCAACCCTAACTCTTCTCTGATTGGTTAGTACCCAAATGAGTCACATACCTAAATTTTCGTATTCCCCTATAACCCTGGGCCAAACAAAAATAGAAAAATAATCCTAACTTTCAACCCTAACTTTCAACCCTAACTTTCAACCCTAACTTTCAACCTTAACTTTCAACCCTAACTTTCAACCCTAACTTTCAACCCTAACTCTTCTCTGATTGGTTAGTACCCAAATGAGTCACATACCTAAATTTTCGTATTCCCCTATAACCCTGGGCCAAACAAAAATAGAAAAATAATCCTAACTTTCAACCCTAACTTTCAACCCTAACTTTCAACCCTAACTTTCAACCCTAACTCTTCTCTGATTGGTTAGTACCCAAATGAGTCACATACCTAAATTTTCGTATTCCCCTATAACCCTGGGCCAAACAAAAATAGAAAAATAATCCTAAGTGTCAACCCTAACTTTCAACCCTAACTTTCAACCCTAACTTTCAACCCTAACTTTCAACCCTAACTCTTCTCTGATTGGTTAGTACCCAAATGAGTCACATACCTAAATTTTCGTATTCCCCTATAACCCTGGGCCAAACAAAAATAGAAAAATAATCCTAAGTGTCAACCCTAACTTTCAACCCTAACTTTCAACCCTAACTTTCAACCCTAACTCTTCTCTGATTGGTTAGTACCCAAATGAGTCACATACCTAAATTTTCGTATTCCCCTATAACCCTGGGCCAAACAAAAATAGAAAAATAATCCTAAATGTCAACCCTAACTTTCAACCCTAACTTTCAACCCTAACTTTCAACCCTAACTTTCAACCCTAACTTTCAACCCTAACTCTTCTCTGATTGGTTAGTACCCAAATGAGTCACATACCTAAATTTTCGTATTCCCCTATAACCCTAACCCTAACCCTAACCCTAACCCTAACCCTAACCCTAACCCTAACCCTAACCCTAACTTTCAACCCTAACTTTCAACCCTAACTTTCAACCCTAACTCTTCTCTGATTGGTTAGTACCCAAATGAGTCACATACCTAAATTTTCGTATTCCCCTATAACCCTGGGCCAAACAAAAATAGAAAAATAATCCTAAGTGTCAACCCTAACTTTCAACCCTAACTTTCAACCCTAACTTTCAACCCTAACTCTTCTCTGATTGGTTAGTACCCAAATGAGTCACATACCTAAATTTTCGTATTCCCCTATAACCCTAACCCTAACCCTAACCCTAACCCTAACCCTAACTTTCAACCCTAACTCTTCTCTGATTGGTTAGTACCCAAATGAGTCACATACCTAAATTTTCGTATTCCCCTATAACCCTGGGCCAAACAAAAATAGAAAAATAATCCTAAGTGTCAACCCTAACTTTCAACCCTAACTTTCAACCCTAACTTTCAACCCTAACTTTCAACCCTAACTCTTCTCTGATTGGTTAGTACCCAAATGAGTCACATACCTAAATTTTCGTATTCCCCTATAACCCTGGGCCAAACAAAAATAGAAAAATAATCTTAAGTGTCAACCCTAACTTTCAACCCTAACTTTCAACCCTAACTTTCAACCCTAACTCTTCTCTGATTGGTTAGTACCCAAATGAGTCACATACCTAAATTTTCGTATTCCCCTATAACCCTGGGCCAAACAAAAATAGAAAAATAATCCTAACTTTCAACCCTAACTTTCAACCCTAACTTTCAACCCTAACTTTCAACCCTAACTCTTCTCTGATTGGTTAGTACCCAAATGAGTCACATACCTAAATTTTCGTATTCCCCTATAACCCTGGGCCAAACAAAAATAGAAAAATAATCCTAAGTGTCAACCCTAACTTTCAACCCTAACTTTCAACCCTAACTTTCAACCCTAACTTTCAACCCTAACTTTCAACCCTAACTCTTCTCTGATTGGTTAGTACCCAAATGAGTCACATACCTAAATTTTCGTATTCCCCTATAACCCTGGGCCAAACAAAAATAGAAAAATAATCCTAAGTGTCAACCCTAACTTTCAACCCTAACTTTCAACCCTAACTTTCAACCCTAACTCTTCTCTGATTGGTTAGTACCCAAATGAGTCACATACCTAAATTTTCGTATTCCCCTATAACCCTGGGCCAAACAAAAATAGAAAAATAATCCTAAGTGTCAACCCTAACTTTCAACCCTAACTTTCAACCCTAACTTTCAACCCTAACTTTCAACCCTAACTTTCAACCCTAACTTTCAACCCTAACTCTTCTCTGATTGGTTAGTACCCAAATGAGTCACATACCTAAATTTTCGTATTCCCCTATAACCCTGGGCCAAACAAAAATAGAAAAATAATCCTAAGTGTCAACCCTAACTTTCAACCCTAACTTTCAACCCTAACTCTTCTCTGATTGGTTAGTACCCAAATGAGTCACATACCTAAATTTTCGTATTCCCCTATAACCCTGGGCCAAACAAAAATAGAAAAATAATCCTAAGTGTCAACCCGAACTTTCAACCCTAACTTTCAACCCTAACTTTCAACCCTAACTCTTCTCTGATTGGTTAGTACCCAAATGAGTCACATACCTAAATTTTCGTATTCCCCAATAACCCTGGGCCAAACAAAAATAGAAAAATAATCCTAACTTTCAACCCTAACTTTCAACCCTAACTTTCAACCCTAACTTTCAACCCTAACTTTCAACCCTAACTCTTCTCTGATTGGTTAGTACCCAAATGAGTCACATACCTAAATTTTCGTATTCCCCTATAACCCTAACCCTAACCCTAACCCTAACCCTAACCCTAACCCTAACCCTAACCCTAACTTTCAACCCTAACTTTCAACCCTAACTCTTCTCTGATTGGTTAGTACCCAAATGAGTCACATACCTAAATTTTCGTATTCCCCTATAACCCTGGGCCAAACAAAAATAGAAAAATAATCCTAAGTGTCAACCCTAACTTTCAACCCTAACTTTCAACCCTAACTTTCAACCCTAACTCTTCTCTGATTGGTTAGTACCCAAATGAGTCACATACCTAAATTTTCGTATTCCCCTATAACCCTGGGCCAAACAAAATAGAAAAATAATCCAAAGTGTCAACCCTAACTTTCAACCCTAACTTTCAACCCTAACTTTCAACCCTAACTCTTCTCTGATTGGTTAGTACCCAAATGAGTCACATACCTAAATTTTCGTATTCCCCTATAACCCTGGGCCAAACAAAAATAGAAAAATAATCCTAAGTGTCAACCCTAACTTTCAACCCTAACTTTCAACCCTAACTTTCAACCCTAACTCTTCTCTGATTGGTTAGTACCCAAATGAGTCACATACCTAAATTTTCGTATTCCCCTATAACCCTGGGCCAAACAAAAATAGAAAAATAATCCTAACTTTCAACCCTAACTTTCAACCCTAACTTTCAACCCTAACTTTCAACCCTAACTTTCAACCTTAACTTTCAACCCTAACTTTCAACCCTAACTTTCAACCCTAACTCTTCTCTGATTGGTTAGTACCCAAATGAGTCACATACCTAAATTTTCGTATTCCCCTATAACCCTGGGCCAAACAAAAATAGAAAAATAATCCTAAGTGTCAACCCTAACTTTCAACCCTAACTTTCAACCCTAACTTTCAACCCTAACTCTTCTCTGATTGGTTAGTACCCAAATGAGTCACATACCTAAATTTTCGTATTCCCCTATAACCCTGGGCCAAACAAAAATAGAAAAATAATCCTAACTTTCAACCCTAACTTTCAACCCTAACTTTCAACCCTAACTTTCAACCTTAACTTTCAACCCTAACTTTCAACCCTAACTTTCAACCCTAACTCTTCTCTGATTGGTTAGTACCCAAATGAGTCACATACCTAAATTTTCGTATTCCCCTATAACCCTGGGCCAAACAAAAATAGAAAAATAATCCTAACTTTCAACCCTAACTTTCAACCCTAACTTTCAACCCTAACTTTCAACCCTAACTCTTCTCTGATTGGTTAGTACCCAAATGAGTCACATACCTAAATTTTCGTATTCCCCTATAACCCTGGGCCAAACAAAAATAGAAAAATAATCCTAAGTGTCAACCCTAACTTTCAACCCTAACTTTCAACCCTAACTTTCAACCCTAACTCTTCTCTGATTGGTTAGTACCCAAATGAGTCACATACCTAAATTTTCGTATTCCCCTATAACCCTGGGCCAAACAAAAATAGAAAAATAATCCTAAGTGTCAACCCTAACTTTCAACCCTAACTTTCAACCCTAACTTTCAACCCTAACTCTTCTCTGATTGGTTAGTACCCAAATGAGTCACATACCTAAATTTTCGTATTCCCCTATAACCCTGGGCCAAACAAAAATAGAAAAATAATCCTAAATGTCAACCCTAACTTTCAACCCTAACTTTCAACCCTAACTTTCAACCCTAACTTTCAACCCTAACTTTCAACCCTAACTCTTCTCTGATTGGTTAGTACCCAAATGAGTCACATACCTAAATTTTCGTATTCCCCTATAACCCTAACCCTAACCCTAACCCTAACCCTAACCCTAACCCTAACCCTAACTTTCAACCCTAACTTTCAACCCTAACTTTCAACCCTAACTCTTCTCTGATTGGTTAGTACCCAAATGAGTCACATACCTAAATTTTCGTATTCCCCTATAACCCTGGGCCAAACAAAAATAGAAAAATAATCCTAAGTGTCAACCCTAACTTTCAACCCTAACTTTCAACCCTAACTTTCAACCCTAACTCTTCTCTGATTGGTTAGTACCCAAATGAGTCACATACCTAAATTTTCGTATTCCCCTATAACCCTAACCCTAACCCTAACCCTAACCCTAACCCTAACTTTCAACCCTAACTCTTCTCTGATTGGTTAGTACCCAAATGAGTCACATACCTAAATTTTCGTATTCCCCTATAACCCTGGGCCAAACAAAAATAGAAAAATAATCCTAAGTGTCAACCCTAACTTTCAACCCTAACTTTCAACCCTAACTTTCAACCCTAACTTTCAACCCTAACTCTTCTCTGATTGGTTAGTACCCAAATGAGTCACATACCTAAATTTTCGTATTCCCCTATAACCCTGGGCCAAACAAAAATAGAAAAATAATCTTAAGTGTCAACCCTAACTTTCAACCCTAACTTTCAACCCTAACTTTCAACACTAACTTTCAACCCTAACTCTTCTCTGATTGGTTAGTACCCAAATGAGTCACATACCTAAATTTTCGTATTCCCCTATAACCCTGGGCCAAACAAAAATAGAAAAATAATCCTAAGTGTCAACCCTAACTTTCAACCCTAACTTTCAACCCTAACTCTTCTCTGATTGGTTAGTACCCAAATGAGTCACATACCTAAATTTTCGTATTCCCCTATAACCCTGGGCCAAACAAAAATAGAAAAATAATCCTAAGTGTCAACCCTAACTTTCAACCCTAACTTTCAACCCTAACTTTCAACCCTAACTTTCAACCCTAACTTTCAACCCTAACTCTTCTCTGATTGGTTAGTACCCAAATGAGTCACATACCTAAATTTTCGTATTCCCCTATAACCCTGGGCCAAACAAAAATAGAAAAATAATCCTAAGTGTCAACCCTAACTTTCAACCCTAACTTTCAACCCTAACTTTCAACCCTAACTCTTCTCTGATTGGTTAGTACCCAAATGAGTCACATACCTAAATTTTCGTATTCCCCTATAACCCTGGGCCAAACAAAAATAGAAAAATAATCCTAAGTGTCAACCCTAACTTTCAACCCTAACTTTCAACCCTAACTTTCAACCCTAACTTTCAACCCTAACTTTCAACCCTAACTTTCAACCCTAACTCTTCTCTGATTGGTTAGTACCCAAATGAGTCACATACCTAAATTTTCGTATTCCCCTATAACCCTGGGCCAAACAAAAATAGAAAAATAATCCTAAGTGTCAACCCTAACTTTCAACCCTAACTTTCAACCCTAACTCTTCTCTGATTGGTTAGTACCCAAATGAGTCACATACCTAAATTTTCGTATTCCCCTATAACCCTAACCCTAACCCTAACCCTAACCCTAACCCTAACCCTAACCCTAACCCTAACCCTAACTTTCAACACTAACCCTAACCCTAACCCTAACTTTCAACACTAACCCTAACTCTTCTCTGATTGGTTAGTACCCAAATGAGTCACATACCTAAATTTTCGTATTCCCCTATAACCCTGGGCCAAACAAAAATAGAAAAATAATCCTAAGTGTCAACCCTAACTTTCAACCCTAACTTTCAACCCTAACTTTCAACCCTAACTTTCAACCCTAACTTTCAACCCTAACTTTCAACCCTAACTCTTCTCTGATTGGTTAGTACCCAAATGAGTCACATACCTAAATTTTCGTATTCCCCTATAACCCTAACCCTAACCCTAACCCTAACCCTAACCCTAACCCTAACCCTAACCCTAACCCTAACCCTAACCCTAACCCTAACCCTAACCCTAACCCTAACCCTAACCCTAACCCTAACCCTAACCCTAACCCTAACCCTAACCCTAACCCTAACCCTAACCCTAACCCTAACCCTAACCCTAACCCTAACCCTAACCCTAACCCTAACCCTAACCCTAACCCTAACCCTAACTCCACCCACTTTTAAGCCCCTCCCACTTTTCTATTAAGCCCCTCCCACTTTTCTATTAAGCCACACCCATTTTTAAGCCCCTCCCACCGTTTTAAGCCCCTCCCACCGTTTTTAAGCCCCTCCCACCGTTTTTAAGCCACTCCCATCGTTTTTTAAGCCACTCCCACTTTTCTATTAAGCCCCTCCCACTTTTCTATTAAGCCACACCCATTTTAAGCCCCTCCTACCTTTTTTTTAAGCCCCTCCCACTTTTCTATTAAGCCCCTCCCACTTTTCTATTAAGCCACACCCATTTTTAAGCCCCTCCCACCGTTTTAAGCCCCTCCCACCGGTTTTAAGCCCCTCCCGTTTTTCTATTAAGCCCCTCCCACTTTTCTATTAAGCCACACCCGTTTTTAAGCCCCTCCCACCGTTTTTAAGTCCCTCCCACCGTTTTTAAGCCACTCCCATCGTTTTATAAGCCACTCCCACTTTTCTATTAAGCCCCTCCCACTTTTCTATTAAGCCACACCCATTTTAAGCCCCTCCCACCGTTTTTAAGCCCCTCCCACTTTTCTATTAAGCCCCTCCCACTTTTCTATTAAGCCACACCCATTTTAAGCCCCTCCTACCTTTTTTTTAAGCCCCTCCCACTTTTCTATTAAGCCCCTCCCACTTTTCTATTAAGCCACACCCATTTTTAAGCCCCTCCCACCGTTTTAAGCCCCTCCCACCGGTTTTAAGCCCCTCCCGTTTTTCTATTAAGCCCCTCCCACTTTTCTATTAAGCCACACCCGTTTTTAAGCCCCTCCCACCGTTTTTAAGTCCCTCCCACCGTTTTTAAGCCACTCCCATCGTTTTATAAGCCACTCCCACTTTTCTATTAAGCCCCTCCCACTTTTCTATTAAGCCACACCCATTTTTAAGCCCCTCCCACCGTTTTAAGCCCCTCCCACCGGTTTTAAGCCCCTCCCGTTTTTCTATTAAGCCCCTCCCACTTTTCTATTAAGCCACACCCGTTTTTAAGCCCCTCCCACCGTTTTTAAGTCCCTCCCACCGTTTTTAAGCCACTCCCATCGTTTTATAAGCCACTCCCACTTTTCTATTAAGCCCCTCCCACTTTTCTATTAAGCCACACCCATTTTTAGGCCCCTCCCACTGTTTTAAGCCCCTCCCACCGTTTTTAAGCCCCTCCCACTTTTCTATTAAGCCCCTCCCACTTTTCTATTAAGTCACACCCATTTTAAGCCCCTCCTACCTTTTTTTAAGCCCCTCCCACTTTTCTATTAAGCCCCTCCCACTTTTCAATTAAGCCACACCCATTTTTAAGCCCCTCCCACTGTTTTTTAAGCCCCTCCCCTTTTAAACCCCACCCACTTTCAACCCTCACTTTCAACCCTAACCCTAACCCTAACCCAACCCTCACTTTCAACCCTAACCCTAACCCTAACCCTAATCCAACCCTCACTTTTAACCCTAACCCTAACTCCACCCACTTTTAAGCCCCTCCCACTTTTCTATTAAGCCCCTCCCACTTTTCTATTAAGCCACACCCATTTTTAAGCCACTCCCACCGTTTTTAAGTCCCTCCCACCGTTTTTAAGCCACTCCCATCGTTTTTTAAGCCACTCCCACTTTTCTATTAAGCCCCTCCCACTTTTCTATTAAGCCACACCCATTTTAAAGTCACTCCCACCGTTTTTAAGCCCCTCCCACCGTTTTTAAGCCACTCCCATCGTTTTTTAAGCCACTCCCACTTTTCTATTAAGCCCCTCCCACTTTTCAATTAAGCCACACCCATTTTTAAGCCCCTCCCACCGTTTTAAGCCCCTCCCACCGTTTTTAAGCCCCTCCCTCTTTTCTATTAAGCACCTCCCACTTTTCTATTAAGCCACACCCATTTTTAAGCCACTCCCACCGTTTTTAAGTCCCTCCCACCGTTTTTAAGCCACTCCCATCGTTTTTTAAGCCACTCTCACTTTTCTATTAAGCCCCTCCCACTTTTCTATTAAGCCACACCCATTTTAAGCCCCTCCCACCGTTTTAAGCCCCTCCTACCTTTTTTAAGCCCCTCCCACTTTTCTATTAAGCCCCTCCCACTTTTCAATTAAGCCACACCCATTTTTAAGCCCCTCCTGCCTTTTTTTAAGCCCCTCCCACTTTTCTATTAAGCCCCTCCCACTTTTCTATTAAGCCACACCCATTTTTAAGCCCCTCCCACTGTTTTTTAAGCCCCTCCCCTTTTAAACCCCACCCACTTTCAACCCTCACTTTCAACCCTAACCCTAACCCAACCCTCACTTTCAAACCTAACCCTAACCCTAATCCAACCCTCACTTTTAACCCTAACCCTAACTCCACCCACTTTTAAGCCCCTCCCACTTTTCTATTAAGCCCCTCCCACTTTTCTATTAAGCCACACCCATTTTTAAGCCCCTCCCACCGTTTTAAGCCCCTCCCACCGTTTTTAAGCCCCTCCCACCGTTTTTAAGCCACTCCCATCGTTTTTTAAGCCACTCCCACTTTTCTATTAAGCCCCTCCCACTTTTCTATTAAGCCACACCCATTTTAAGCCCCTCCTACCTTTTTTTTAAGCCCCTCCCACTTTTCTATTAAGCCCCTCCCACTTTTCTATTAAGCCACACCCATTTTTAAGCCCCTCCCACCGTTTTAAGCCCCTCCCACCGGTTTTAAGCCCCTCCCGTTTTTCTATTAAGCCCCTCCCACTTTTCTATTAAGCCACACCCGTTTTTAAGCCCCTCCCACCGTTTTTAAGTCCCTCCCACCGTTTTTAAGCCACTCCCATCGTTTTATAAGCCACTCCCACTTTTCTATTAAGCCCCTCCCACTTTTCTATTAAGCCACACCCATTTTTAGGCCCCTCCCACTGTTTTAAGCCCCTCCCACCGTTTTTAAGCCCCTCCCACTTTTCTATTAAGCCCCTCCCACTTTTCTATTAAGTCACACCCATTTTAAGCCCCTCCTACCTTTTTTTAAGCCCCTCCCACTTTTCTATTAAGCCCCTCCCACTTTTCAATTAAGCCACACCCATTTTTAAGCCCCTCCCACTGTTTTTTAAGCCCCTCCCCTTTTAAACCCCACCCACTTTCAACCCTCACTTTCAACCCTAACCCTAACCCTAACCCAACCCTCACTTTCAACCCTAACCCTAACCCTAACCCTAATCCAACCCTCACTTTTAACCCTAACCCTAACTCCACCCACTTTTAAGCCCCTCCCACTTTTCTATTAAGCCCCTCCCACTTTTCAATTAAGCCACACCCATTTTTAAGCCACTCCCACCGTTTTTAAGTCCCTCCCACCGTTTTTAAGCCACTCCCATCGTTTTTTAAGCCACTCCCACTTTTCTATTAAGCCCCTCCCACTTTTCTATTAAGCCACACCCATTTTAAAGTCACTCCCACCGTTTTTAAGCCCCTCCCACCGTTTTTAAGCCACTCCCATCGTTTTTTAAGCCACTCCCACTTTTCTATTAAGCCCCTCCCACTTTTCTATTAAGCCACACCCATTTTTAAGTCACTCCCACTGTTTTTAAGTCCCTCCCACCGTTTTTAAGCCACTCCCATCGTTTTTTAAGCCACTCCCACTTTTCTATTAAGCCCCTCCCACTTTTCAATTAAGCCACACCCATTTTTAAGCCCCTCCCACCGTTTTAAGCCCCTCCCACCGTTTTTAAGCCCCTCCCTCTTTTCTATTAAGCACCTCCCACTTTTCTATTAAGCCACACCCATTTTTAAGCCACTCCCACCGTTTTTAAGTCCCTCCCACCGTTTTTAAGCCACTCCCATCGTTTTTTAAGCCACTCTCACTTTTCTATTAAGCCCCTCCCACTTTTCTATTAAGCCACACCCATTTTAAGCCCCTCCCACCGTTTTAAGCCCCTCCTACCTTTTTTTAAGCCCCTCCCACTTTTCTATTAAGCCCCTCCCACTTTTCAATTAAGCCACACCCATTTTTAAGCCCCTCCTGCCTTTTTTTAAGCCCCTCCCACTTTTCTATTAAGCCCCTCCCACTTTTCTATTAAGCCACACCCATTTTTAAGCCCCTCCCACTGTTTTTTAAGCCCCTCCCCTTTTAAACCCCACCCACTTTCAACCCTCACTTTCAACCCTAACCCTAACCCAACCCTCACTTTCAAACCTAACCCTAACCCTAATCCAACCCTCACTTTTAACCCTAACCCTAACTCCACCCACTTTTAAGCCCCTCCCACTTTTCTATTAAGCCCCTCCCACTTTTCTATTAAGCCACACCCATTTTTAAGCCCCTCCCACCGTTTTAAGCCCCTCCCACCGTTTTTAAGCCCCTCCCACCGTTTTTAAGCCACTCCCATCGTTTTTTAAGCCACTCCCACTTTTCTATTAAGCCCCTCCCATTTTTCTATTAAGCCACACCCATTTTAAGCCCCTCCTACCTTTTTTTTAAGCCCCTCCCACTTTTCTATTAAGCCCCTCCCACTTTTCTATTAAGCCACACCCATTTTTAAGCCCCTCCCACCGTTTTAAGCCCCTCCCACCGGTTTTAAGCCCCTCCCGTTTTTCTATTAAGCCCCTCCCACTTTTCTATTAAGCCACACCCGTTTTTAAGCCCCTCCCACCGTTTTTAAGTCCCTCCCACCGTTTTTAAGCCACTCCCATCGTTTTATAAGCCACTCCCACTTTTCTATTAAGCCCCTCCCACTTTTCTATTAAGCCACACCCATTTTAAGCCCCTCCCACCGTTTTTAAGCCCCTCCCACTTTTCTATTAAGCCCCTCCCACTTTTCTATTAAGCCACACCCATTTTAAGCCCCTCCTACCTTTTTTTTAAGCCCCTCCCACTTTTCTATTAAGCCCCTCCCACTTTTCTATTAAGCCACACCCATTTTTAAGCCCCTCCCACCGTTTTAAGCCCCTCCCACCGGTTTTAAGCCCCTCCCGTTTTTCTATTAAGCCCCTCCCACTTTTCTATTAAGCCACACCCGTTTTTAAGCCCCTCCCACCGTTTTTAAGTCCCTCCCACCGTTTTTAAGCCACTCCCATCGTTTTATAAGCCACTCCCACTTTTCTATTAAGCCCCTCCCACTTTTCTATTAAGCCACACCCATTTTTAAGCCCCTCCCACCGTTTTAAGCCCCTCCCACCGGTTTTAAGCCCCTCCCGTTTTTCTATTAAGCCCCTCCCACTTTTCTATTAAGCCACACCCGTTTTTAAGCCCCTCCCACCGTTTTTAAGTCCCTCCCACCGTTTTTAAGCCACTCCCATCGTTTTATAAGCCACTCCCACTTTTCTATTAAGCCCCTCCCACTTTTCTATTAAGCCACACCCATTTTTAGGCCCCTCCCACTGTTTTAAGCCCCTCCCACCGTTTTTAAGCCCCTCCCACTTTTCTATTAAGCCCCTCCCACTTTTCTATTAAGTCACACCCATTTTAAGCCCCTCCTACCTTTTTTTAAGCCCCTCCCACTTTTCTATTAAGCCCCTCCCACTTTTCAATTAAGCCACACCCATTTTTAAGCCCCTCCCACTGTTTTTTAAGCCCCTCCCCTTTTAAACCCCACCCACTTTCAACCCTCACTTTCAACCCTAACCCTAACCCTAACCCAACCCTCACTTTCAACCCTAACCCTAACCCTAACCCTAATCCAACCCTCACTTTTAACCCTAACCCTAACTCCACCCACTTTTAAGCCCCTCCCACTTTTCTATTAAGCCCCTCCCACTTTTCTATTAAGCCACACCCATTTTTAAGCCACTCCCACCGTTTTTAAGTCCCTCCCACCGTTTTTAAGCCACTCCCATCGTTTTTTAAGCCACTCCCACTTTTCTATTAAGCCCCTCCCACTTTTCTATTAAGCCACACCCATTTTAAAGTCACTCCCACCGTTTTTAAGCCCCTCCCACCGTTTTTAAGCCACTCCCATCGTTTTTTAAGCCACTCCCACTTTTCTATTAAGCCCCTCCCACTTTTCAATTAAGCCACACCCATTTTTAAGCCCCTCCCACCGTTTTAAGCCCCTCCCACCGTTTTTAAGCCCCTCCCTCTTTTCTATTAAGCACCTCCCACTTTTCTATTAAGCCACACCCATTTTTAAGCCACTCCCACCGTTTTTAAGTCCCTCCCACCGTTTTTAAGCCACTCCCATCGTTTTTTAAGCCACTCTCACTTTTCTATTAAGCCCCTCCCACTTTTCTATTAAGCCACACCCATTTTAAGCCCCTCCCACCGTTTTAAGCCCCTCCTACCTTTTTTTAAGCCCCTCCCACTTTTCTATTAAGCCCCTCCCACTTTTCAATTAAGCCACACCCATTTTTAAGCCCCTCCTGCCTTTTTTTAAGCCCCTCCCACTTTTCTATTAAGCCCCTCCCACTTTTCTATTAAGCCACACCCATTTTTAAGCCCCTCCCACTGTTTTTTAAGCCCCTCCCCTTTTAAACCCCACCCACTTTCAACCCTCACTTTCAACCCTAACCCTAACCCAACCCTCACTTTCAAACCTAACCCTAACCCTAATCCAACCCTCACTTTTAACCCTAACCCTAACTCCACCCACTTTTAAGCCCCTCCCACTTTTCTATTAAGCCCCTCCCACTTTTCTATTAAGCCACACCCATTTTTAAGTCACTCCCACTGTTTTTAAGTCCCTCCCACCGTTTTTAAGCCACTCCCATCGTTTTTTAAGCCACTCCCACTTTTCTATTAAGCCCCTCCCACTTTTCAATTAAGCCACACCCATTTTTAAGCCCCTCCCACCGTTTTAAGCCCCTCCCACCGTTTTTAAGCCCCTCCCTCTTTTCTATTAAGCACCTCCCACTTTTCTATTAAGCCACACCCATTTTTAAGCCACTCCCACCGTTTTTAAGTCCCTCCCACCGTTTTTAAGCCACTCCCATCGTTTTTTAAGCCACTCTCACTTTTCTATTAAGCCCCTCCCACTTTTCTATTAAGCCACACCCATTTTAAGCCCCTCCCACCGTTTTAAGCCCCTCCTACCTTTTTTTAAGCCCCTCCCACTTTTCTATTAAGCCCCTCCCACTTTTCAATTAAGCCACACCCATTTTTAAGCCCCTCCTGCCTTTTTTTAAGCCCCTCCCACTTTTCTATTAAGCCCCTCCCACTTTTCTATTAAGCCACACCCATTTTTAAGCCCCTCCCACTGTTTTTTAAGCCCCTCCCCTTTTAAACCCCACCCACTTTCAACCCTCACTTTCAACCCTAACCCTAACCCAACCCTCACTTTCAAACCTAACCCTAACCCTAATCCAACCCTCACTTTTAACCCTAACCCTAACTCCACCCACTTTTAAGCCCCTCCCACTTTTCTATTAAGCCCCTCCCACTTTTCTATTAAGCCACACCCATTTTTAAGCCCCTCCCACCGTTTTAAGCCCCTCCCACCGTTTTTAAGCCCCTCCCACCGTTTTTAAGCCACTCCCATCGTTTTTTAAGCCACTCCCACTTTTCTATTAAGCCCCTCCCATTTTTCTATTAAGCCACACCCATTTTAAGCCCCTCCTACCTTTTTTTTAAGCCCCTCCCACTTTTCTATTAAGCCCCTCCCACTTTTCTATTAAGCCACACCCATTTTTAAGCCCCTCCCACCGTTTTAAGCCCCTCCCACCGGTTTTAAGCCCCTCCCGTTTTTCTATTAAGCCCCTCCCACTTTTCTATTAAGCCACACCCGTTTTTAAGCCCCTCCCACCGTTTTTAAGTCCCTCCCACCGTTTTTAAGCCACTCCCATCGTTTTATAAGCCACTCCCACTTTTCTATTAAGCCCCTCCCACTTTTCTATTAAGCCACACCCATTTTAAGCCCCTCCCACCGTTTTTAAGCCCCTCCCACTTTTCTATTAAGCCCCTCCCACTTTTCTATTAAGCCACACCCATTTTAAGCCCCTCCTACCTTTTTTTTAAGCCCCTCCCACTTTTCTATTAAGCCCCTCCCACTTTTCTATTAAGCCACACCCATTTTTAAGCCCCTCCCACCGTTTTAAGCCCCTCCCACCGGTTTTAAGCCCCTCCCGTTTTTCTATTAAGCCCCTCCCACTTTTCTATTAAGCCACACCCGTTTTTAAGCCCCTCCCACCGTTTTTAAGTCCCTCCCACCGTTTTTAAGCCACTCCCATCGTTTTATAAGCCACTCCCACTTTTCTATTAAGCCCCTCCCACTTTTCTATTAAGCCACACCCATTTTTAAGCCCCTCCCACCGTTTTAAGCCCCTCCCACCGGTTTTAAGCCCCTCCCGTTTTTCTATTAAGCCCCTCCCACTTTTCTATTAAGCCACACCCGTTTTTAAGCCCCTCCCACCGTTTTTAAGTCCCTCCCACCGTTTTTAAGCCACTCCCATCGTTTTATAAGCCACTCCCACTTTTCTATTAAGCCCCTCCCACTTTTCTATTAAGCCACACCCATTTTTAGGCCCCTCCCACTGTTTTAAGCCCCTCCCACCGTTTTTAAGCCCCTCCCACTTTTCTATTAAGCCCCTCCCACTTTTCTATTAAGTCACACCCATTTTAAGCCCCTCCTACCTTTTTTTAAGCCCCTCCCACTTTTCTATTAAGCCCCTCCCACTTTTCAATTAAGCCACACCCATTTTTAAGCCCCTCCCACTGTTTTTTAAGCCCCTCCCCTTTTAAACCCCACCCACTTTCAACCCTCACTTTCAACCCTAACCCTAACCCTAACCCAACCCTCACTTTCAACCCTAACCCTAACCCTAACCCTAATCCAACCCTCACTTTTAACCCTAACCCTAACTCCACCCACTTTTAAGCCCCTCCCACTTTTCTATTAAGCCCCTCCCACTTTTCTATTAAGCCACACCCATTTTTAAGCCACTCCCACCGTTTTTAAGTCCCTCCCACCGTTTTTAAGCCACTCCCATCGTTTTTTAAGCCACTCCCACTTTTCTATTAAGCCCCTCCCACTTTTCTATTAAGCCACACCCATTTTAAAGTCACTCCCACCGTTTTTAAGCCCCTCCCACCGTTTTTAAGCCACTCCCATCGTTTTTTAAGCCACTCCCACTTTTCTATTAAGCCCCTCCCACTTTTCAATTAAGCCACACCCATTTTTAAGCCCCTCCCACCGTTTTAAGCCCCTCCCACCGTTTTTAAGCCCCTCCCTCTTTTCTATTAAGCACCTCCCACTTTTCTATTAAGCCACACCCATTTTTAAGCCACTCCCACCGTTTTTAAGTCCCTCCCACCGTTTTTAAGCCACTCCCATCGTTTTTTAAGCCACTCTCACTTTTCTATTAAGCCCCTCCCACTTTTCTATTAAGCCACACCCATTTTAAGCCCCTCCCACCGTTTTAAGCCCCTCCTACCTTTTTTTAAGCCCCTCCCACTTTTCTATTAAGCCCCTCCCACTTTTCAATTAAGCCACACCCATTTTTAAGCCCCTCCTGCCTTTTTTTAAGCCCCTCCCACTTTTCTATTAAGCCCCTCCCACTTTTCTATTAAGCCACACCCATTTTTAAGCCCCTCCCACTGTTTTTTAAGCCCCTCCCCTTTTTAAACCCCACCCACTTTCAACCCTCACTTTCAACCCTAACCCTAACCCAACCCTCACTTTCAAACCTAACCCTAACCCTAATCCAACCCTCACTTTTAACCCTAACCCTAACTCCACCCACTTTTAAGCCCCTCCCACTTTTCTATTAAGCCCCTCCCACTTTTCTATTAAGCCACACCCATTTTTAAGCCCCTCCCACCGTTTTAAGCCCCTCCCACCGTTTTTAAGCCCCTCCCACCGTTTTTAAGCCACTCCCATCGTTTTTTAAGCCACTCCCACTTTTCTATTAAGCCCCTCCCACTTTTCTATTAAGCCACACCCATTTTAAGCCCCTCCTACCTTTTTTTTAAGCCCCTCCCACTTTTCTATTAAGCCCCTCCCACTTTTCTATTAAGCCACACCCATTTTTAAGCCCCTCCCACCGTTTTAAGCCCCTCCCACCGGTTTTAAGCCCCTCCCGTTTTTCTATTAAGCCCCTCCCACTTTTCTATTAAGCCACACCCGTTTTTAAGCCCCTCCCACCGTTTTTAAGTCCCTCCCACCGTTTTTAAGCCACTCCCATCGTTTTATAAGCCACTCCCACTTTTCTATTAAGCCCCTCCCACTTTTCTATTAAGCCACACCCATTTTTAGGCCCCTCCCACTGTTTTAAGCCCCTCCCACCGTTTTTAAGCCCCTCCCACTTTTCTATTAAGCCCCTCCCACTTTTCTATTAAGTCACACCCATTTTAAGCCCCTCCTACCTTTTTTTAAGCCCCTCCCACTTTTCTATTAAGCCCCTCCCACTTTTCAATTAAGCCACACCCATTTTTAAGCCCCTCCCACTGTTTTTTAAGCCCCTCCCCTTTTAAACCCCACCCACTTTCAACCCTCACTTTCAACCCTAACCCTAACCCTAACCCAACCCTCACTTTCAACCCTAACCCTAACCCTAACCCTAATCCAACCCTCACTTTTAACCCTAACCCTAACTCCACCCACTTTTAAGCCCCTCCCACTTTTCTATTAAGCCCCTCCCACTTTTCAATTAAGCCACACCCATTTTTAAGCCACTCCCACCGTTTTTAAGTCCCTCCCACCGTTTTTAAGCCACTCCCATCGTTTTTTAAGCCACTCCCACTTTTCTATTAAGCCCCTCCCACTTTTCTATTAAGCCACACCCATTTTAAAGTCACTCCCACCGTTTTTAAGCCCCTCCCACCGTTTTTAAGCCACTCCCATCGTTTTTTAAGCCACTCCCACTTTTCTATTAAGCCCCTCCCACTTTTCTATTAAGCCACACCCATTTTTAAGTCACTCCCACTGTTTTTAAGTCCCTCCCACCGTTTTTAAGCCACTCCCATCGTTTTTTAAGCCACTCCCACTTTTCTATTAAGCCCCTCCCACTTTTCAATTAAGCCACACCCATTTTTAAGCCCCTCCCACCGTTTTAAGCCCCTCCCACCGTTTTTAAGCCCCTCCCTCTTTTCTATTAAGCACCTCCCACTTTTCTATTAAGCCACACCCATTTTTAAGCCACTCCCACCGTTTTTAAGTCCCTCCCACCGTTTTTAAGCCACTCCCATCGTTTTTTAAGCCACTCTCACTTTTCTATTAAGCCCCTCCCACTTTTCTATTAAGCCACACCCATTTTAAGCCCCTCCCACCGTTTTAAGCCCCTCCTACCTTTTTTTAAGCCCCTCCCACTTTTCTATTAAGCCCCTCCCACTTTTCAATTAAGCCACACCCATTTTTAAGCCCCTCCTGCCTTTTTTTAAGCCCCTCCCACTTTTCTATTAAGCCCCTCCCACTTTTCTATTAAGCCACACCCATTTTTAAGCCCCTCCCACTGTTTTTTAAGCCCCTCCCCTTTTAAACCCCACCCACTTTCAACCCTCACTTT
Organism: Ascaphus truei; assembly: GCF_040206685.1. Taxonomy (NCBI): domain Eukaryota; kingdom Metazoa; phylum Chordata; class Amphibia; order Anura; family Ascaphidae; genus Ascaphus; species Ascaphus truei. The sequence continues at coordinate 29,762 of NW_027454027.1, forward strand.
CAACCCTAACCCTAACCCAACCCTCACTTTCAAACCTAACCCTAACCCTAATCCAACCCTCACTTTTAACCCTAACCCTAACTCCACCCACTTTTAAGCCCCTCCCACTTTTCTATTAAGCCCCTCCCACTTTTCTATTAAGCCACACCCATTTTTAAGCCCCTCCCACCGTTTTAAGCCCCTCCCACCGTTTTTAAGCCCCTCCCACCGTTTTTAAGCCACTCCCATCGTTTTTTAAGCCACTCCCACTTTTCTATTAAGCCCCTCCCATTTTTCTATTAAGCCACACCCATTTTAAGCCCCTCCTACCTTTTTTTTAAGCCCCTCCCACTTTTCTATTAAGCCCCTCCCACTTTTCTATTAAGCCACACCCATTTTTAAGCCCCTCCCACCGTTTTAAGCCCCTCCCACCGGTTTTAAGCCCCTCCCGTTTTTCTATTAAGCCCCTCCCACTTTTCTATTAAGCCACACCCATTTTTAAGCCCCTCCCACCGTTTTTAAGTCCCTCCCACCGTTTTTAAGCCACTCCCATCGTTTTATAAGCCACTCCCACTTTTCTATTAAGCCCCTCCCACTTTTCTATTAAGCCACACCCATTTTTAAGCCCCTCCCACTGTTTTAAGCCCCTCCCACCGTTTTTAAGCCCCTCCCACTTTTCTATTAAGCCCCTCCCACTTTTCTATTAAGTCACACCCATTTTAAGCCCCTCCTACCTTTTTTTAAGCCCCTACCACTTTTCTATTAAGCCCCTCCCACATTTCTATTAAGCCACACCCATTTTAAGCCCCTCCCACTGTTTTTTAAGCCCCTCCCCTTTTAAACCCCACCCACTTTCAACCCTCACTTTCAACCCTAACCCTAACCCTAACCCAACCCTCACTTTCAACCCTAACCCTAACCCTAACCCTAATCCAACCCTCACTTTTAACCCTAACCCTAACTCCACCCACTTTTAAGCCCCTCCCACTTTTCTATTAAGCCCCTCCCACTTTTCAATTAAGCCACACCCATTTTTAAGCCACTCCCACCGTTTTTAAGTCCCTCCCACCGTTTTTAAGCCACTCCCATCGTTTTTTAAGCCACTCCCACTTTTCTATTAAGCCCCTCCCACTTTTCAATTAAGCCACACCCATTTTTAAGCCCCTCCTGCCTTTTTTTAAGCCCCTCCCACTTTTCTATTAAGCCCCTCCCACTTTTCTATTAAGCCACACCCATTTTTAAGCCCCTCCCACTGTTTTTTAAGCCCCTCCCCTTTTAAACCCCACCCACTTTCAACCCTCACTTTCAACCCTAACCCTAACCCAACCCTCACTTTCAAACCTAACCCTAACCCTAATCCAACCCTCACTTTTAACCCTAACCCTAACTCCACCCACTTTTAAGCCCCTCCCACTTTTCTATTAAGCCCCTCCCACTTTTCTATTAAGCCACACCCATTTTTAAGCCCCTCCCACCGTTTTAAGCCCCTCCCACCGTTTTTAAGCCCCTCCCACCGTTTTTAAGCCACTCCCATCGTTTTTTAAGCCACTCCCACTTTTCTATTAAGCCCCTCCCACTTTTCTATTAAGCCACACCCATTTTAAGCCCCTCCTACCTTTTTTTTAAGCCCCTCCCACTTTTCTATTAAGCCCCTCCCACTTTTCTATTAAGCCACACCCATTTTTAAGCCCCTCCCACCGTTTTAAGCCCCTCCCACCGGTTTTAAGCCCCTCCCGTTTTTCTATTAAGCCCCTCCCACTTTTCTATTAAGCCACACCCGTTTTTAAGCCCCTCCCACCGTTTTTAAGTCCCTCCCACCGTTTTTAAGCCACTCCCATCGTTTTATAAGCCACTCCCACTTTTCTATTAAGCCCCTCCCACTTTTCTATTAAGCCACACCCATTTTTAGGCCCCTCCCACTGTTTTAAGCCCCTCCCACCGTTTTTAAGCCCCTCCCACTTTTCTATTAAGCCCCTCCCACTTTTCTATTAAGTCACACCCATTTTAAGCCCCTCCTACCTTTTTTTAAGCCCCTCCCACTTTTCTATTAAGCCCCTCCCACTTTTCAATTAAGCCACACCCATTTTTAAGCCCCTCCCACTGTTTTTTAAGCCCCTCCCCTTTTAAACCCCACCCACTTTCAACCCTCACTTTCAACCCTAACCCTAACCCTAACCCAACCCTCACTTTCAACCCTAACCCTAACCCTAACCCTAATCCAACCCTCACTTTTAACCCTAACCCTAACTCCACCCACTTTTAAGCCCCTCCCACTTTTCTATTAAGCCCCTCCCACTTTTCAATTAAGCCACACCCATTTTTAAGCCACTCCCACCGTTTTTAAGTCCCTCCCACCGTTTTTAAGCCACTCCCATCGTTTTTTAAGCCACTCCCACTTTTCTATTAAGCCCCTCCCACTTTTCTATTAAGCCACACCCATTTTAAAGTCACTCCCACCGTTTTTAAGCCCCTCCCACCGTTTTTAAGCCACTCCCATCGTTTTTTAAGCCACTCCCACTTTTCTATTAAGCCCCTCCCACTTTTCTATTAAGCCACACCCATTTTTAAGTCACTCCCACTGTTTTTAAGTCCCTCCCACCGTTTTTAAGCCACTCCCATCGTTTTTTAAGCCACTCCCACTTTTCTATTAAGCCCCTCCCACTTTTCAATTAAGCCACACCCATTTTTAAGCCCCTCCCACCGTTTTAAGCCCCTCCCACCGTTTTTAAGCCCCTCCCTCTTTTCTATTAAGCACCTCCCACTTTTCTATTAAGCCACACCCATTTTTAAGCCACTCCCACCGTTTTTAAGTCCCTCCCACCGTTTTTAAGCCACTCCCATCGTTTTTTAAGCCACTCTCACTTTTCTATTAAGCCCCTCCCACTTTTCTATTAAGCCACACCCATTTTAAGCCCCTCCCACCGTTTTAAGCCCCTCCTACCTTTTTTTAAGCCCCTCCCACTTTTCTATTAAGCCCCTCCCACTTTTCAATTAAGCCACACCCATTTTTAAGCCCCTCCTGCCTTTTTTTAAGCCCCTCCCACTTTTCTATTAAGCCCCTCCCACTTTTCTATTAAGCCACACCCATTTTTAAGCCCCTCCCACTGTTTTTTAAGCCCCTCCCCTTTTAAACCCCACCCACTTTCAACCCTCACTTTCAACCCTAACCCTAACCCAACCCTCACTTTCAAACCTAACCCTAACCCTAATCCAACCCTCACTTTTAACCCTAACCCTAACTCCACCCACTTTTAAGCCCCTCCCACTTTTCTATTAAGCCCCTCCCACTTTTCTATTAAGCCACACCCATTTTTAAGCCCCTCCCACCGTTTTAAGCCCCTCCCACCGTTTTTAAGCCCCTCCCACCGTTTTTAAGCCACTCCCATCGTTTTTTAAGCCACTCCCACTTTTCTATTAAGCCCCTCCCATTTTTCTATTAAGCCACACCCATTTTAAGCCCCTCCTACCTTTTTTTTAAGCCCCTCCCACTTTTCTATTAAGCCCCTCCCACTTTTCTATTAAGCCACACCCATTTTTAAGCCCCTCCCACCGTTTTAAGCCCCTCCCACCGGTTTTAAGCCCCTCCCGTTTTTCTATTAAGCCCCTCCCACTTTTCTATTAAGCCACACCCATTTTTAAGCCCCTCCCACCGTTTTTAAGTCCCTCCCACCGTTTTTAAGCCACTCCCATCGTTTTATAAGCCACTCCCACTTTTCTATTAAGCCCCTCCCACTTTTCTATTAAGCCACACCCATTTTTAAGCCCCTCCCACTGTTTTAAGCCCCTCCCACCGTTTTTAAGCCCCTCCCACTTTTCTATTAAGCCCCTCCCACTTTTCTATTAAGTCACACCCATTTTAAGCCCCTCCTACCTTTTTTTAAGCCCCTACCACTTTTCTATTAAGCCCCTCCCACATTTCTATTAAGCCACACCCATTTTAAGCCCCTCCCACTGTTTTTTAAGCCCCTCCCCTTTTAAACCCCACCCACTTTCAACCCTCACTTTCAACCCTAACCCTAACCCTAACCCAACCCTCACTTTCAACCCTAACCCTAACCCTAACCCTAATCCAACCCTCACTTTTAACCCTAACCCTAACTCCACCCACTTTTAAGCCCCTCCCACTTTTCTATTAAGCCCCTCCCACTTTTCAATTAAGCCACACCCATTTTTAAGCCACTCCCACCGTTTTTAAGTCCCTCCCACCGTTTTTAAGCCACTCCCATCGTTTTTTAAGCCACTCCCACTTTTCTATTAAGCCCCTCCCACTTTTCTATTAAGCCACACCCATTTTAAAGTCACTCCCACCGTTTTTAAGCCCCTCCCACCGTTTTTAAGCCACTCCCATCGTTTTTTAAGCCACTCCCACTTTTCTATTAAGCCCCTCCCACTTTTCTATTAAGCCACACCCATTTTTAAGTCACTCCCACTGTTTTTAAGTCCCTCCCACCGTTTTTAAGCCACTCCCATCGTTTTTTAAGCCACTCCCACTTTTCTATTAAGCCCCTCCCACTTTTCAATTAAGCCACACCCATTTTTAAGCCCCTCCCACCGTTTTAAGCCCCTCCCACCGTTTTTAAGCCCCTCCCTCTTTTCTATTAAGCACCTCCCACTTTTCTATTAAGCCACACCCATTTTTAAGCCACTCCCACCGTTTTTAAGTCCCTCCCACCGTTTTTAAGCCACTCCCATCGTTTTTTAAGCCACTCTCACTTTTCTATTAAGCCCCTCCCACTTTTCTATTAAGCCACACCCATTTTAAGCCCCTCCCACCGTTTTAAGCCCCTCCTACCTTTTTTTAAGCCCCTCCCACTTTTCTATTAAGCCCCTCCCACTTTTCAATTAAGCCACACCCATTTTTAAGCCCCTCCTGCCTTTTTTTAAGCCCCTCCCACTTTTCTATTAAGCCCCTCCCACTTTTCTATTAAGCCACACCCATTTTTAAGCCCCTCCCACTGTTTTTTAAGCCCCTCCCCTTTTAAACCCCACCCACTTTCAACCCTCACTTTCAACCCTAACCCTAACCCAACCCTCACTTTCAAACCTAACCCTAACCCTAATCCAACCCTCACTTTTAACCCTAACCCTAACTCCACCCACTTTTAAGCCCCTCCCACTTTTCTATTAAGCCCCTCCCACTTTTCTATTAAGCCACACCCATTTTTAAGCCCCTCCCACCGTTTTAAGCCCCTCCCACCGTTTTTAAGCCCCTCCCACCGTTTTTAAGCCACTCCCATCGTTTTTTAAGCCACTCCCACTTTTCTATTAAGCCCCTCCCATTTTTCTATTAAGCCACACCCATTTTAAGCCCCTCCTACCTTTTTTTTAAGCCCCTCCCACTTTTCTATTAAGCCCCTCCCACTTTTCTATTAAGCCACACCCATTTTTAAGCCCCTCCCACCGTTTTAAGCCCCTCCCACCGGTTTTAAGCCCCTCCCGTTTTTCTATTAAGCCCCTCCCACTTTTCTATTAAGCCACACCCGTTTTTAAGCCCCTCCCACCGTTTTTAAGTCCCTCCCACCGTTTTTAAGCCACTCCCATCGTTTTATAAGCCACTCCCACTTTTCTATTAAGCCCCTCCCACTTTTCTATTAAGCCACACCCATTTTAAGCCCCTCCCACCGTTTTTAAGCCCCTCCCACTTTTCTATTAAGCCCCTCCCACTTTTCTATTAAGCCACACCCATTTTAAGCCCCTCCTACCTTTTTTTTAAGCCCCTCCCACTTTTCTATTAAGCCCCTCCCACTTTTCTATTAAGCCACACCCATTTTTAAGCCCCTCCCACCGTTTTAAGCCCCTCCCACCGGTTTTAAGCCCCTCCCGTTTTTCTATTAAGCCCCTCCCACTTTTCTATTAAGCCACACCCGTTTTTAAGCCCCTCCCACCGTTTTTAAGTCCCTCCCACCGTTTTTAAGCCACTCCCATCGTTTTATAAGCCACTCCCACTTTTCTATTAAGCCCCTCCCACTTTTCTATTAAGCCACACCCATTTTTAAGCCCCTCCCACCGTTTTAAGCCCCTCCCACCGGTTTTAAGCCCCTCCCGTTTTTCTATTAAGCCCCTCCCACTTTTCTATTAAGCCACACCCGTTTTTAAGCCCCTCCCACCGTTTTTAAGTCCCTCCCACCGTTTTTAAGCCACTCCCATCGTTTTATAAGCCACTCCCACTTTTCTATTAAGCCCCTCCCACTTTTCTATTAAGCCACACCCATTTTTAGGCCCCTCCCACTGTTTTAAGCCCCTCCCACCGTTTTTAAGCCCCTCCCACTTTTCTATTAAGCCCCTCCCACTTTTCTATTAAGTCACACCCATTTTAAGCCCCTCCTACCTTTTTTTAAGCCCCTCCCACTTTTCTATTAAGCCCCTCCCACTTTTCAATTAAGCCACACCCATTTTTAAGCCCCTCCCACTGTTTTTTAAGCCCCTCCCCTTTTAAACCCCACCCACTTTCAACCCTCACTTTCAACCCTAACCCTAACCCTAACCCAACCCTCACTTTCAACCCTAACCCTAACCCTAACCCTAATCCAACCCTCACTTTTAACCCTAACCCTAACTCCACCCACTTTTAAGCCCCTCCCACTTTTCTATTAAGCCCCTCCCACTTTTCTATTAAGCCACACCCATTTTTAAGCCACTCCCACCGTTTTTAAGTCCCTCCCACCGTTTTTAAGCCACTCCCATCGTTTTTTAAGCCACTCCCACTTTTCTATTAAGCCCCTCCCACTTTTCTATTAAGCCACACCCATTTTAAAGTCACTCCCACCGTTTTTAAGCCCCTCCCACCGTTTTTAAGCCACTCCCATCGTTTTTTAAGCCACTCCCACTTTTCTATTAAGCCCCTCCCACTTTTCAATTAAGCCACACCCATTTTTAAGCCCCTCCCACCGTTTTAAGCCCCTCCCACCGTTTTTAAGCCCCTCCCTCTTTTCTATTAAGCACCTCCCACTTTTCTATTAAGCCACACCCATTTTTAAGCCACTCCCACCGTTTTTAAGTCCCTCCCACCGTTTTTAAGCCACTCCCATCGTTTTTTAAGCCACTCTCACTTTTCTATTAAGCCCCTCCCACTTTTCTATTAAGCCACACCCATTTTAAGCCCCTCCCACCGTTTTAAGCCCCTCCTACCTTTTTTTAAGCCCCTCCCACTTTTCTATTAAGCCCCTCCCACTTTTCAATTAAGCCACACCCATTTTTAAGCCCCTCCTGCCTTTTTTTAAGCCCCTCCCACTTTTCTATTAAGCCCCTCCCACTTTTCTATTAAGCCACACCCATTTTTAAGCCCCTCCCACTGTTTTTTAAGCCCCTCCCCTTTTTAAACCCCACCCACTTTCAACCCTCACTTTCAACCCTAACCCTAACCCAACCCTCACTTTCAAACCTAACCCTAACCCTAATCCAACCCTCACTTTTAACCCTAACCCTAACTCCACCCACTTTTAAGCCCCTCCCACTTTTCTATTAAGCCCCTCCCACTTTTCTATTAAGCCACACCCATTTTTAAGCCCCTCCCACCGTTTTAAGCCCCTCCCACCGTTTTTAAGCCCCTCCCACCGTTTTTAAGCCACTCCCATCGTTTTTTAAGCCACTCCCACTTTTCTATTAAGCCCCTCCCACTTTTCTATTAAGCCACACCCATTTTAAGCCCCTCCTACCTTTTTTTTAAGCCCCTCCCACTTTTCTATTAAGCCCCTCCCACTTTTCTATTAAGCCACACCCATTTTTAAGCCCCTCCCACCGTTTTAAGCCCCTCCCACCGGTTTTAAGCCCCTCCCGTTTTTCTATTAAGCCCCTCCCACTTTTCTATTAAGCCACACCCGTTTTTAAGCCCCTCCCACCGTTTTTAAGTCCCTCCCACCGTTTTTAAGCCACTCCCATCGTTTTATAAGCCACTCCCACTTTTCTATTAAGCCCCTCCCACTTTTCTATTAAGCCACACCCATTTTTAGGCCCCTCCCACTGTTTTAAGCCCCTCCCACCGTTTTTAAGCCCCTCCCACTTTTCTATTAAGCCCCTCCCACTTTTCTATTAAGTCACACCCATTTTAAGCCCCTCCTACCTTTTTTTAAGCCCCTCCCACTTTTCTATTAAGCCCCTCCCACTTTTCAATTAAGCCACACCCATTTTTAAGCCCCTCCCACTGTTTTTTAAGCCCCTCCCCTTTTTAAACCCCACCCACTTTCAACCCTCACTTTCAACCCTAACCCTAACCCTAACCCAACCCTCACTTTCAACCCTAACCCTAACCCTAACCCTAATCCAACCCTCACTTTTAACCCTAACCCTAACTCCACCCACTTTTAAGCCCCTCCCACTTTTCTATTAAGCCCCTCCCACTTTTCAATTAAGCCACACCCATTTTTAAGCCACTCCCACCGTTTTTAAGTCCCTCCCACCGTTTTTAAGCCACTCCCATCGTTTTTTAAGCCACTCCCACTTTTCTATTAAGCCCCTCCCACTTTTCTATTAAGCCACACCCATTTTAAAGTCACTCCCACCGTTTTTAAGCCCCTCCCACCGTTTTTAAGCCACTCCCATCGTTTTTTAAGCCACTCCCACTTTTCTATTAAGCCCCTCCCACTTTTCTATTAAGCCACACCCATTTTTAAGTCACTCCCACTGTTTTTAAGTCCCTCCCACCGTTTTTAAGCCACTCCCATCGTTTTTTAAGCCACTCCCACTTTTCTATTAAGCCCCTCCCACTTTTCAATTAAGCCACACCCATTTTTAAGCCCCTCCCACCGTTTTAAGCCCCTCCCACCGTTTTTAAGCCCCTCCCTCTTTTCTATTAAGCACCTCCCACTTTTCTATTAAGCCACACCCATTTTTAAGCCACTCCCACCGTTTTTAAGTCCCTCCCACCGTTTTTAAGCCACTCCCATCGTTTTTTAAGCCACTCTCACTTTTCTATTAAGCCCCTCCCACTTTTCTATTAAGCCACACCCATTTTAAGCCCCTCCCACCGTTTTAAGCCCCTCCTACCTTTTTTTAAGCCCCTCCCACTTTTCTATTAAGCCCCTCCCACTTTTCAATTAAGCCACACCCATTTTTAAGCCCCTCCTGCCTTTTTTTAAGCCCCTCCCACTTTTCTATTAAGCCCCTCCCACTTTTCTATTAAGCCACACCCATTTTTAAGCCCCTCCCACTGTTTTTTAAGCCCCTCCCCTTTTTAAACCCCACCCACTTTCAACCCTCACTTTCAACCCTAACCCTAACCCAACCCTCACTTTCAAACCTAACCCTAACCCTAATCCAACCCTCACTTTTAACCCTAACCCTAACTCCACCCACTTTTAAGCCCCTCCCACTTTTCTATTAAGCCCCTCCCACTTTTCTATTAAGCCACACCCATTTTTAAGCCCCTCCCACCGTTTTAAGCCCCTCCCACCGTTTTTAAGCCCCTCCCACCGTTTTTAAGCCACTCCCATCGTTTTTTAAGCCACTCCCACTTTTCTATTAAGCCCCTCCCATTTTTCTATTAAGCCACACCCATTTTAAGCCCCTCCTACCTTTTTTTTAAGCCCCTCCCACTTTTCTATTAAGCCCCTCCCACTTTTCTATTAAGCCACACCCATTTTTAAGCCCCTCCCACCGTTTTAAGCCCCTCCCACCGGTTTTAAGCCCCTCCCGTTTTTCTATTAAGCCCCTCCCACTTTTCTATTAAGCCACACCCATTTTTAAGCCCCTCCCACCGTTTTTAAGTCCCTCCCACCGTTTTTAAGCCACTCCCATCGTTTTATAAGCCACTCCCACTTTTCTATTAACCCCCTCCCACTTTTCTATTAAGCCACACCCATTTTTAAGCCCCTCCCACTGTTTTAAGCCCCTCCCACCGTTTTTAAGCCCCTCCCACTTTTCTATTAAGCCCCTCCCACTTTTCTATTAAGTCACACCCATTTTAAGCCCCTCCTACCTTTTTTTAAGCCCCTACCACTTTTCTATTAAGCCCCTCCCACATTTCTATTAAGCCACACCCATTTTAAGCCCCTCCCACCGTTTTTAAGCCCCTCCCACTTTTCTATTAAGCCCCTCCCACTTTTCTATTAAGCCACACCCATTTTAAGCCCCTCCTACCTTTTTTTTAAGCCCCTCCCACTTTTCTATTAAGCCCCTCCCACTTTTCTATTAAGCCACACCCATTTTTAAGCCCCTCCCACCGTTTTAAGCCCCTCCCACCGGTTTTAAGCCCCTCCCGTTTTTCTATTAAGCCCCTCCCACTTTTCTATTAAGCCACACCCGTTTTTAAGCCCCTCCCACCGTTTTTAAGTCCCTCCCACCGTTTTTAAGCCACTCCCATCGTTTTATAAGCCACTCCCACTTTTCTATTAAGCCCCTCCCACTTTTCTATTAAGCCACACCCATTTTTAAGCCCCTCCCACTGTTTTAAGCCCCTCCCACCGTTTTTAAGCCCCTCCCACTTTTCTATTAAGCCCCTCCCACTTTTCTATTAAGTCACACCCATTTTAAGCCCCTCCTACCTTTTTTTAAGCCCCTACCACTTTTCTATTAAGCCCCTCCCACATTTCTATTAAGCCACACCCATTTTAAGCCCCTCCCACCGTTTTTAAGCCCCTCCCACTTTTCTATTAAGCCCCTCCCACTTTTCTATTAAGCCACACCCATTTTAAGCCCCTCCTACCTTTTTTTTAAGCCCCTCCCACTTTTCTATTAAGCCCCTCCCACTTTTCTATTAAGCCACACCCATTTTTAAGCCCCTCCCACCGTTTTAAGCCCCTCCCACCGGTTTTAAGCCCCTCCCGTTTTTCTATTAAGCCCCTCCCACTTTTCTATTAAGCCACACCCGTTTTTAAGCCCCTCCCACCGTTTTTTTAAGCCACTCCCACTTTTCTATTAAGCCCCTCCCACTTTTCTATTAAGCCACACCCATTTTTAGGCCCCTCCCACTGTTTTAAGCCCCTCCCACCGTTTTTAAGCCCCTCCCACTTTTCTATTAAGCCCCTCCCACTTTTCTATTAAGTCACACCCATTTTAAGCCCCTCCTACCTTTTTTTAAGCCCCTCCCACTTTTCTATTAAGCCCCTCCCACTTTTCAATTAAGCCACACCCATTTTTAAGCCCCTCCCACTGTTTTTTAAGCCCCTCCCCTTTTAAACCCCACCCACTTTCAACCCTCACTTTCAACCCTAACCCTAACCCTAACCCAACCCTCACTTTCAACCCTAACCCTAACCCTAACCCTAATCCAACCCTCACTTTTAACCCTAACCCTAACTCCACCCACTTTTAAGCCCCTCCCACTTTTCTATTAAGCCCCTCCCACTTTTCAATTAAGCCACACCCATTTTTAAGCCACTCCCACCGTTTTTAAGTCCCTCCCACCGTTTTTAAGCCACTCCCATCGTTTTTTAAGCCACTCCCACTTTTCTATTAAGCCCCTCCCACTTTTCTATTAAGCCACACCCATTTTAAAGTCACTCCCACCGTTTTTAAGCCCCTCCCACCGTTTTTAAGCCACTCCCATCGTTTTTTAAGCCACTCCCACTTTTCTATTAAGCCCCTCCCACTTTTCTATTAAGCCACACCCATTTTTAAGTCACTCCCACTGTTTTTAAGTCCCTCCCACCGTTTTTAAGCCACTCCCATCGTTTTTTAAGCCACTCCCACTTTTCTATTAAGCCCCTCCCACTTTTCAATTAAGCCACACCCATTTTTAAGCCCCTCCCACCGTTTTAAGCCCCTCCCACCGTTTTTAAGCCCCTCCCTCTTTTCTATTAAGCACCTCCCACTTTTCTATTAAGCCACACCCATTTTTAAGCCACTCCCACCGTTTTTAAGTCCCTCCCACCGTTTTTAAGCCACTCCCATCGTTTTTTAAGCCACTCTCACTTTTCTATTAAGCCCCTCCCACTTTTCTATTAAGCCACACCCATTTTAAGCCCCTCCCACCGTTTTAAGCCCCTCCTACCTTTTTTTAAGCCCCTCCCACTTTTCTATTAAGCCCCTCCCACTTTTCAATTAAGCCACACCCATTTTTAAGCCCCTCCTGCCTTTTTTTAAGCCCCTCCCACTTTTCTATTAAGCCCCTCCCACTTTTCTATTAAGCCACACCCATTTTTAAGCCCCTCCCACTGTTTTTTAAGCCCCTCCCCTTTTAAACCCCACCCACTTTCAACCCTCACTTTCAACCCTAACCCTAACCCAACCCTCACTTTCAAACCTAACCCTAACCCTAATCCAACCCTCACTTTTAACCCTAACCCTAACTCCACCCACTTTTAAGCCCCTCCCACTTTTCTATTAAGCCCCTCCCACTTTTCTATTAAGCCACACCCATTTTTAAGCCCCTCCCACCGTTTTAAGCCCCTCCCACCGTTTTTAAGCCCCTCCCACCGTTTTTAAGCCACTCCCATCGTTTTTTAAGCCACTCCCACTTTTCTATTAAGCCCCTCCCATTTTTCTATTAAGCCACACCCATTTTAAGCCCCTCCTACCTTTTTTTTAAGCCCCTCCCACTTTTCTATTAAGCCCCTCCCACTTTTCTATTAAGCCACACCCATTTTTAAGCCCCTCCCACCGTTTTAAGCCCCTCCCACCGGTTTTAAGCCCCTCCCGTTTTTCTATTAAGCCCCTCCCACTTTTCTATTAAGCCACACCCATTTTTAAGCCCCTCCCACCGTTTTTAAGTCCCTCCCACCGTTTTTAAGCCACTCCCATCGTTTTATAAGCCACTCCCACTTTTCTATTAAGCCCCTCCCACTTTTCTATTAAGCCACACCCATTTTTAAGCCCCTCCCACTGTTTTAAGCCCCTCCCACCGTTTTTAAGCCCCTCCCACTTTTCTATTAAGCCCCTCCCACTTTTCTATTAAGTCACACCCATTTTAAGCCCCTCCTACCTTTTTTTAAGCCCCTACCACTTTTCTATTAAGCCCCTCCCACATTTCTATTAAGCCACACCCATTTTAAGCCCCTCCCACTGTTTTTTAAGCCCCTCCCCTTTTAAACCCCACCCACTTTCAACCCTCACTTTCAACCCTAACCCTAACCCTAACCCAACCCTCACTTTCAACCCTAACCCTAACCCTAACCCTAATCCAACCCTCACTTTTAACCCTAACCCTAACTCCACCCACTTTTAAGCCCCTCCCACTTTTCTATTAAGCCCCTCCCACTTTTCAATTAAGCCACACCCATTTTTAAGCCACTCCCACCGTTTTTAAGTCCCTCCCACCGTTTTTAAGCCACTCCCATCGTTTTTTAAGCCACTCCCACTTTTCTATTAAGCCCCTCCCACTTTTCTATTAAGCCACACCCATTTTAAAGTCACTCCCACCGTTTTTAAGCCCCTCCCACCGTTTTTAAGCCACTCCCATCGTTTTTTAAGCCACTCCCACTTTTCTATTAAGCCCCTCCCACTTTTCTATTAAGCCACACCCATTTTTAAGTCACTCCCACTGTTTTTAAGTCCCTCCCACCGTTTTTAAGCCACTCCCATCGTTTTTTAAGCCACTCCCACTTTTCTATTAAGCCCCTCCCACTTTTCAATTAAGCCACACCCATTTTTAAGCCCCTCCCACCGTTTTAAGCCCCTCCCACCGTTTTTAAGCCCCTCCCTCTTTTCTATTAAGCACCTCCCACTTTTCTATTAAGCCACACCCATTTTTAAGCCACTCCCACCGTTTTTAAGTCCCTCCCACCGTTTTTAAGCCACTCCCATCGTTTTTTAAGCCACTCTCACTTTTCTATTAAGCCCCTCCCACTTTTCTATTAAGCCACACCCATTTTAAGCCCCTCCCACCGTTTTAAGCCCCTCCTACCTTTTTTTAAGCCCCTCCCACTTTTCTATTAAGCCCCTCCCACTTTTCAATTAAGCCACACCCATTTTTAAGCCCCTCCTGCCTTTTTTTAAGCCCCTCCCACTTTTCTATTAAGCCCCTCCCACTTTTCTATTAAGCCACACCCATTTTTAAGCCCCTCCCACTGTTTTTTAAGCCCCTCCCCTTTTAAACCCCACCCACTTTCAACCCTCACTTTCAACCCTAACCCTAACCCAACCCTCACTTTCAAACCTAACCCTAACCCTAATCCAACCCTCACTTTTAACCCTAACCCTAACTCCACCCACTTTTAAGCCCCTCCCACTTTTCTATTAAGCCCCTCCCACTTTTCTATTAAGCCACACCCATTTTTAAGCCCCTCCCACCGTTTTAAGCCCCTCCCACCGTTTTTAAGCCCCTCCCACCGTTTTTAAGCCACTCCCATCGTTTTTTAAGCCACTCCCACTTTTCTATTAAGCCCCTCCCATTTTTCTATTAAGCCACACCCATTTTAAGCCCCTCCTACCTTTTTTTTAAGCCCCTCCCACTTTTCTATTAAGCCCCTCCCACTTTTCTATTAAGCCACACCCATTTTTAAGCCCCTCCCACCGTTTTAAGCCCCTCCCACCGGTTTTAAGCCCCTCCCGTTTTTCTATTAAGCCCCTCCCACTTTTCTATTAAGCCACACCCGTTTTTAAGCCCCTCCCACCGTTTTTAAGTCCCTCCCACCGTTTTTAAGCCACTCCCATCGTTTTATAAGCCACTCCCACTTTTCTATTAAGCCCCTCCCACTTTTCTATTAAGCCACACCCATTTTAAGCCCCTCCCACCGTTTTTAAGCCCCTCCCACTTTTCTATTAAGCCCCTCCCACTTTTCTATTAAGCCACACCCATTTTAAGCCCCTCCTACCTTTTTTTTAAGCCCCTCCCACTTTTCTATTAAGCCCCTCCCACTTTTCTATTAAGCCACACCCATTTTTAAGCCCCTCCCACCGTTTTAAGCCCCTCCCACCGGTTTTAAGCCCCTCCCGTTTTTCTATTAAGCCCCTCCCACTTTTCTATTAAGCCACACCCGTTTTTAAGCCCCTCCCACCGTTTTTAAGTCCCTCCCACCGTTTTTAAGCCACTCCCATCGTTTTATAAGCCACTCCCACTTTTCTATTAAGCCCCTCCCACTTTTCTATTAAGCCACACCCATTTTTAAGCCCCTCCCACCGTTTTAAGCCCCTCCCACCGGTTTTAAGCCCCTCCCGTTTTTCTATTAAGCCCCTCCCACTTTTCTATTAAGCCACACCCGTTTTTAAGCCCCTCCCACCGTTTTTAAGTCCCTCCCACCGTTTTTAAGCCACTCCCATCGTTTTATAAGCCACTCCCACTTTTCTATTAAGCCCCTCCCACTTTTCTATTAAGCCACACCCATTTTTAGGCCCCTCCCACTGTTTTAAGCCCCTCCCACCGTTTTTAAGCCCCTCCCACTTTTCTATTAAGCCCCTCCCACTTTTCTATTAAGTCACACCCATTTTAAGCCCCTCCTACCTTTTTTTAAGCCCCTCCCACTTTTCTATTAAGCCCCTCCCACTTTTCAATTAAGCCACACCCATTTTTAAGCCCCTCCCACTGTTTTTTAAGCCCCTCCCCTTTTTAAACCCCACCCACTTTCAACCCTCACTTTCAACCCTAACCCTAACCCTAACCCAACCCTCACTTTCAACCCTAACCCTAACCCTAACCCTAATCCAACCCTCACTTTTAACCCTAACCCTAACTCCACCCACTTTTAAGCCCCTCCCACTTTTCTATTAAGCCCCTCCCACTTTTCTATTAAGCCACACCCATTTTTAAGCCACTCCCACCGTTTTTAAGTCCCTCCCACCGTTTTTAAGCCACTCCCATCGTTTTTTAAGCCACTCCCACTTTTCTATTAAGCCCCTCCCACTTTTCTATTAAGCCACACCCATTTTAAAGTCACTCCCACCGTTTTTAAGCCCCTCCCACCGTTTTTAAGCCACTCCCATCGTTTTTTAAGCCACTCCCACTTTTCTATTAAGCCCCTCCCACTTTTCAATTAAGCCACACCCATTTTTAAGCCCCTCCCACCGTTTTAAGCCCCTCCCACCGTTTTTAAGCCCCTCCCTCTTTTCTATTAAGCACCTCCCACTTTTCTATTAAGCCACACCCATTTTTAAGCCACTCCCACCGTTTTTAAGTCCCTCCCACCGTTTTTAAGCCACTCCCATCGTTTTTTAAGCCACTCTCACTTTTCTATTAAGCCCCTCCCACTTTTCTATTAAGCCACACCCATTTTAAGCCCCTCCCACCGTTTTAAGCCCCTCCTACCTTTTTTTAAGCCCCTCCCACTTTTCTATTAAGCCCCTCCCACTTTTCAATTAAGCCACACCCATTTTTAAGCCCCTCCTGCCTTTTTTTAAGCCCCTCCCACTTTTCTATTAAGCCCCTCCCACTTTTCTATTAAGCCACACCCATTTTTAAGCCCCTCCCACTGTTTTTTAAGCCCCTCCCCTTTTAAACCCCACCCACTTTCAACCCTCACTTTCAACCCTAACCCTAACCCAACCCTCACTTTCAAACCTAACCCTAACCCTAATCCAACCCTCACTTTTAACCCTAACCCTAACTCCACCCACTTTTAAGCCCCTCCCACTTTTCTATTAAGCCCCTCCCACTTTTCTATTAAGCCACACCCATTTTTAAGCCCCTCCCACCGTTTTAAGCCCCTCCCACCGTTTTTAAGCCCCTCCCACCGTTTTTAAGCCACTCCCATCGTTTTTTAAGCCACTCCCACTTTTCTATTAAGCCCCTCCCACTTTTCTATTAAGCCACACCCATTTTAAGCCCCTCCTACCTTTTTTTTAAGCCCCTCCCACTTTTCTATTAAGCCCCTCCCACTTTTCTATTAAGCCACACCCATTTTTAAGCCCCTCCCACCGTTTTAAGCCCCTCCCACCGGTTTTAAGCCCCTCCCGTTTTTCTATTAAGCCCCTCCCACTTTTCTATTAAGCCACACCCGTTTTTAAGCCCCTCCCACCGTTTTTAAGTCCCTCCCACCGTTTTTAAGCCACTCCCATCGTTTTATAAGCCACTCCCACTTTTCTATTAAGCCCCTCCCACTTTTCTATTAAGCCACACCCATTTTTAGGCCCCTCCCACTGTTTTAAGCCCCTCCCACCGTTTTTAAGCCCCTCCCACTTTTCTATTAAGCCCCTCCCACTTTTCTATTAAGTCACACCCATTTTAAGCCCCTCCTACCTTTTTTTAAGCCCCTCCCACTTTTCTATTAAGCCCCTCCCACTTTTCAATTAAGCCACACCCATTTTTAAGCCCCTCCCACTGTTTTTTAAGCCCCTCCCCTTTTTAAACCCCACCCACTTTCAACCCTCACTTTCAACCCTAACCCTAACCCTAACCCAACCCTCACTTTCAACCCTAACCCTAACCCTAACCCTAATCCAACCCTCACTTTTAACCCTAACCCTAACTCCACCCACTTTTAAGCCCCTCCCACTTTTCTATTAAGCCCCTCCCACTTTTCAATTAAGCCACACCCATTTTTAAGCCACTCCCACCGTTTTTAAGTCCCTCCCACCGTTTTTAAGCCACTCCCATCGTTTTTTAAGCCACTCCCACTTTTCTATTAAGCCCCTCCCACTTTTCTATTAAGCCACACCCATTTTAAAGTCACTCCCACCGTTTTTAAGCCCCTCCCACCGTTTTTAAGCCACTCCCATCGTTTTTTAAGCCACTCCCACTTTTCTATTAAGCCCCTCCCACTTTTCTATTAAGCCACACCCATTTTTAAGTCACTCCCACTGTTTTTAAGTCCCTCCCACCGTTTTTAAGCCACTCCCATCGTTTTTTAAGCCACTCCCACTTTTCTATTAAGCCCCTCCCACTTTTCAATTAAGCCACACCCATTTTTAAGCCCCTCCCACCGTTTTAAGCCCCTCCCACCGTTTTTAAGCCCCTCCCTCTTTTCTATTAAGCACCTCCCACTTTTCTATTAAGCCACACCCATTTTTAAGCCACTCCCACCGTTTTTAAGTCCCTCCCACCGTTTTTAAGCCACTCCCATCGTTTTTTAAGCCACTCTCACTTTTCTATTAAGCCCCTCCCACTTTTCTATTAAGCCACACCCATTTTAAGCCCCTCCCACCGTTTTAAGCCCCTCCTACCTTTTTTTAAGCCCCTCCCACTTTTCTATTAAGCCCCTCCCACTTTTCAATTAAGCCACACCCATTTTTAAGCCCCTCCTGCCTTTTTTTAAGCCCCTCCCACTTTTCTATTAAGCCCCTCCCACTTTTCTATTAAGCCACACCCATTTTTAAGCCCCTCCCACTGTTTTTTAAGCCCCTCCCCTTTTAAACCCCACCCACTTTCAACCCTCACTTTCAACCCTAACCCTAACCCAACCCTCACTTTCAAACCTAACCCTAACCCTAATCCAACCCTCACTTTTAACCCTAACCCTAACTCCACCCACTTTTAAGCCCCTCCCACTTTTCTATTAAGCCCCTCCCACTTTTCTATTAAGCCACACCCATTTTTAAGCCCCTCCCACCGTTTTAAGCCCCTCCCACCGTTTTTAAGCCCCTCCCACCGTTTTTAAGCCACTCCCATCGTTTTTTAAGCCACTCCCACTTTTCTATTAAGCCCCTCCCATTTTTCTATTAAGCCACACCCATTTTAAGCCCCTCCTACCTTTTTTTTAAGCCCCTCCCACTTTTCTATTAAGCCCCTCCCACTTTTCTATTAAGCCACACCCATTTTTAAGCCCCTCCCACCGTTTTAAGCCCCTCCCACCGGTTTTAAGCCCCTCCCGTTTTTCTATTAAGCCCCTCCCACTTTTCTATTAAGCCACACCCATTTTTAAGCCCCTCCCACCGTTTTTAAGTCCCTCCCACCGTTTTTAAGCCACTCCCATCGTTTTATAAGCCACTCCCACTTTTCTATTAAGCCCCTCCCACTTTTCTATTAAGCCACACCCATTTTTAAGCCCCTCCCACTGTTTTAAGCCCCTCCCACCGTTTTTAAGCCCCTCCCACTTTTCTATTAAGCCCCTCCCACTTTTCTATTAAGTCACACCCATTTTAAGCCCCTCCTACCTTTTTTTAAGCCCCTACCACTTTTCTATTAAGCCCCTCCCACATTTCTATTAAGCCACACCCATTTTAAGCCCCTCCCACCGTTTTTAAGCCCCTCCCACTTTTCTATTAAGCCCCTCCCACTTTTCTATTAAGCCACACCCATTTTAAGCCCCTCCTACCTTTTTTTTAAGCCCCTCCCACTTTTCTATTAAGCCCCTCCCACTTTTCTATTAAGCCACACCCATTTTTAAGCCCCTCCCACCGTTTTAAGCCCCTCCCACCGGTTTTAAGCCCCTCCCGTTTTTCTATTAAGCCCCTCCCACTTTTCTATTAAGCCACACCCGTTTTTAAGCCCCTCCCACCGTTTTTAAGTCCCTCCCACCGTTTTTAAGCCACTCCCATCGTTTTATAAGCCACTCCCACTTTTCTATTAAGCCCCTCCCACTTTTCTATTAAGCCACACCCATTTTTAAGCCCCTCCCACTGTTTTAAGCCCCTCCCACCGTTTTTAAGCCCCTCCCACTTTTCTATTAAGCCCCTCCCACTTTTCTATTAAGTCACACCCATTTTAAGCCCCTCCTACCTTTTTTTAAGCCCCTACCACTTTTCTATTAAGCCCCTCCCACATTTCTATTAAGCCACACCCATTTTAAGCCCCTCCCACCGTTTTTAAGCCCCTCCCACTTTTCTATTAAGCCCCTCCCACTTTTCTATTAAGCCACACCCATTTTAAGCCCCTCCTACCTTTTTTTTAAGCCCCTCCCACTTTTCTATTAAGCCCCTCCCACTTTTCTATTAAGCCACACCCATTTTTAAGCCCCTCCCACCGTTTTAAGCCCCTCCCACCGGTTTTAAGCCCCTCCCGTTTTTCTATTAAGCCCCTCCCACTTTTCTATTAAGCCACACCCGTTTTTAAGCCCCTCCCACCGTTTTTAAGTCCCTCCCACCGTTTTTAAGCCACTCCCATCGTTTTATAAGCCACTCCCACTTTTCTATTAAGCCCCTCCCACTTTTCAATTAAGCCACACCCATTTTTAAGCCCCTCCCACCGTTTTAAGCCCCTCCCACCGTTTTTAAGCCCCTCCCTCTTTTCTATTAAGCACCTCCCACTTTTCTATTAAGCCACACCCATTTTTAAGCCACTCCCACCGTTTTTAAGTCCCTCCCACCGTTTTTAAGCCACTCCCATCGTTTTTTAAGCCACTCTCACTTTTCTATTAAGCCCCTCCCACTTTTCTATTAAGCCACACCCATTTTAAGCCCCTCCCACCGTTTTAAGCCCCTCCTACCTTTTTTAAGCCCCTCCCACTTTTCTATTAAGCCCCTCCCACTTTTCAATTAAGCCACACCCATTTTTAAGCCCCTCCTGCCTTTTTTTAAGCCCCTCCCACTTTTCTATTAAGCCCCTCCCACTTTTCTATTAAGCCACACCCATTTTTAAGCCCCTCCCACTGTTTTTTAAGCCCCTCCCCTTTTAAACCCCACCCACTTTCAACCCTCACTTTCAACCCTAACCCTAACCCAACCCTCACTTTCAAACCTAACCCTAACCCTAATCCAACCCTCACTTTTAACCCTAACCCTAACTCCACCCACTTTTAAGCCCCTCCCACTTTTCTATTAAGCCCCTCCCACTTTTCTATTAAGCCACACCCATTTTTAAGCCCCTCCCACCGTTTTAAGCCCCTCCCACCGTTTTTAAGCCCCTCCCACCGTTTTTAAGCCACTCCCATCGTTTTTTAAGCCACTCCCACTTTTCTATTAAGCCCCTCCCACTTTTCTATTAAGCCACACCCATTTTAAGCCCCTCCTACCTTTTTTTTAAGCCCCTCCCACTTTTCTATTAAGCCCCTCCCACTTTTCTATTAAGCCACACCCATTTTTAAGCCCCTCCCACCGTTTTAAGCCCCTCCCACCGGTTTTAAGCCCCTCCCGTTTTTCTATTAAGCCCCTCCCACTTTTCTATTAAGCCACACCCGTTTTTAAGCCCCTCCCACCGTTTTTAAGTCCCTCCCACCGTTTTTAAGCCACTCCCATCGTTTTATAAGCCACTCCCACTTTTCTATTAAGCCCCTCCCACTTTTCTATTAAGCCACACCCATTTTTAGGCCCCTCCCACTGTTTTAAGCCCCTCCCACCGTTTTTAAGCCCCTCCCACTTTTCTATTAAGCCCCTCCCACTTTTCTATTAAGTCACACCCATTTTAAGCCCCTCCTACCTTTTTTTAAGCCCCTCCCACTTTTCTATTAAGCCCCTCCCACTTTTCAATTAAGCCACACCCATTTTTAAGCCCCTCCCACTGTTTTTTAAGCCCCTCCCCTTTTTAAACCCCACCCACTTTCAACCCTCACTTTCAACCCTAACCCTAACCCTAACCCAACCCTCACTTTCAACCCTAACCCTAACCCTAACCCTAATCCAACCCTCACTTTTAACCCTAACCCTAACTCCACCCACTTTTAAGCCCCTCCCACTTTTCTATTAAGCCCCTCCCACTTTTCTATTAAGCCACACCCATTTTTAAGCCACTCCCACCGTTTTTAAGTCCCTCCCACCGTTTTTAAGCCACTCCCATCGTTTTTTAAGCCACTCCCACTTTTCTATTAAGCCCCTCCCACTTTTCTATTAAGCCACACCCATTTTAAAGTCACTCCCACCGTTTTTAAGCCCCTCCCACCGTTTTTAAGCCACTCCCATCGTTTTTTAAGCCACTCCCACTTTTCTATTAAGCCCCTCCCACTTTTCTATTAAGCCACACCCATTTTTAAGTCACTCCCACTGTTTTTAAGTCCCTCCCACCGTTTTTAAGCCACTCCCATCGTTTTTTAAGCCACTCCCACTTTTCTATTAAGCCCCTCCCACTTTTCAATTAAGCCACACCCATTTTTAAGCCCCTCCCACCGTTTTAAGCCCCTCCCACCGTTTTTAAGCCCCTCCCTCTTTTCTATTAAGCACCTCCCACTTTTCTATTAAGCCACACCCATTTTTAAGCCACTCCCACCGTTTTTAAGTCCCTCCCACCGTTTTTAAGCCACTCCCATCGTTTTTTAAGCCACTCTCACTTTTCTATTAAGCCCCTCCCACTTTTCTATTAAGCCACACCCATTTTAAGCCCCTCCCACCGTTTTAAGCCCCTCCTACCTTTTTTTAAGCCCCTCCCACTTTTCTATTAAGCCCCTCCCACTTTTCAATTAAGCCACACCCATTTTTAAGCCCCTCCTGCCTTTTTTTAAGCCCCTCCCACTTTTCTATTAAGCCCCTCCCACTTTTCTATTAAGCCACACCCATTTTTAAGCCCCTCCCACTGTTTTTTAAGCCCCTCCCCTTTTTAAACCCCACCCACTTTCAACCCTCACTTTCAACCCTAACCCTAACCCAACCCTCACTTTCAAACCTAACCCTAACCCTAATCCAACCCTCACTTTTAACCCTAACCCTAACTCCACCCACTTTTAAGCCCCTCCCACTTTTCTATTAAGCCCCTCCCACTTTTCTATTAAGCCACACCCATTTTTAAGCCCCTCCCACCGTTTTAAGCCCCTCCCACCGTTTTTAAGCCCCTCCCACCGTTTTTAAGCCACTCCCATCGTTTTTTAAGCCACTCCCACTTTTCTATTAAGCCCCTCCCACTTTTCTATTAAGCCACACCCATTTTAAGCCCCTCCTACCTTTTTTTTAAGCCCCTCCCACTTTTCTATTAAGCCCCTCCCACTTTTCTATTAAGCCACACCCATTTTTAAGCCCCTCCCACCGTTTTAAGCCCCTCCCACCGGTTTTAAGCCCCTCCCGTTTTTCTATTAAGCCCCTCCCACTTTTCTATTAAGCCACACCCATTTTTAAGCCCCTCCCACCGTTTTTAAGTCCCTCCCACCGTTTTTAAGCCACTCCCATCGTTTTATAAGCCACTCCCACTTTTCTATTAAGCCCCTCCCACTTTTCTATTAAGCCACACCCATTTTTAAGCCCCTCCCACTGTTTTAAGCCCCTCCCACCGTTTTTAAGCCCCTCCCACTTTTCTATTAAGCCCCTCCCACTTTTCTATTAAGTCACACCCATTTTAAGCCCCTCCTACCTTTTTTTAAGCCCCTACCACTTTTCTATTAAGCCCCTCCCACATTTCTATTAAGCCACACCCATTTTAAGCCCCTCCCACCGTTTTTAAGCCCCTCCCACTTTTCTATTAAGCCCCTCCCACTTTTCTATTAAGCCACACCCATTTTAAGCCCCTCCTACCTTTTTTTTAAGCCCCTCCCACTTTTCTATTAAGCCCCTCCCACTTTTCTATTAAGCCACACCCATTTTTAAGCCCCTCCCACCGTTTTAAGCCCCTCCCACCGTTTTTAAGCCCCTCCCACTTTTCTATTAAGCCCCTCCCACTTTTCTATTAAGTCACACCCATTTTAAGCCCCTCCTACCTTTTTTTAAGCCCCTCCCACTTTTCTATTAAGCCCCTCCCACTTTTCAATTAAGCCACACCCATTTTTAAGCCCCTCCCACTGTTTTTTAAGCCCCTCCCCTTTTAAACCCCACCCACTTTCAACCCTCACTTTCAACCCTAACCCTAACCCTAACCCAACCCTCACTTTCAACCCTAACCCTAACCCTAACCCTAATCCAACCCTCACTTTTAACCCTAACCCTAACTCCACCCACTTTTAAGCCCCTCCCACTTTTCTATTAAGCCCCTCCCACTTTTCTATTAAGCCACACCCATTTTTAAGCCACTCCCACCGTTTTTAAGTCCCTCCCACCGTTTTTAAGCCACTCCCATCGTTTTTTAAGCCACTCCCACTTTTCTATTAAGCCCCTCCCACTTTTCTATTAAGCCACACCCATTTTAAAGTCACTCCCACCGTTTTTAAGCCCCTCCCACCGTTTTTAAGCCACTCCCATCGTTTTTTAAGCCACTCCCACTTTTCTATTAAGCCCCTCCCACTTTTCTATTAAGCCACACCCATTTTTAAGTCACTCCCACTGTTTTTAAGTCCCTCCCACCGTTTTTAAGCCACTCCCATCGTTTTTTAAGCCACTCCCACTTTTCTATTAAGCCCCTCCCACTTTTCAATTAAGCCACACCCATTTTTAAGCCCCTCCCACCGTTTTAAGCCCCTCCCACCGTTTTTAAGCCCCTCCCTCTTTTCTATTAAGCACCTCCCACTTTTCTATTAAGCCACACCCATTTTTAAGCCACTCCCACCGTTTTTAAGTCCCTCCCA
Source organism: Ascaphus truei (assembly GCF_040206685.1). NCBI lineage: Eukaryota > Metazoa > Chordata > Amphibia > Anura > Ascaphidae > Ascaphus > Ascaphus truei. The sequence continues at coordinate 53,836 of NW_027454027.1, forward strand.
CCGTTTTTAAGCCACTCCCATCGTTTTTTAAGCCACTCTCACTTTTCTATTAAGCCCCTCCCACTTTTCTATTAAGCCACACCCATTTTAAGCCCCTCCCACCGTTTTAAGCCCCTCCTACCTTTTTTTAAGCCCCTCCCACTTTTCTATTAAGCCCCTCCCACTTTTCAATTAAGCCACACCCATTTTTAAGCCCCTCCTGCCTTTTTTTAAGCCCCTCCCACTTTTCTATTAAGCCCCTCCCACTTTTCTATTAAGCCACACCCATTTTTAAGCCCCTCCCACTGTTTTTTAAGCCCCTCCCCTTTTTAAACCCCACCCACTTTCAACCCTCACTTTCAACCCTAACCCTAACCCAACCCTCACTTTCAAACCTAACCCTAACCCTAATCCAACCCTCACTTTTAACCCTAACCCTAACTCCACCCACTTTTAAGCCCCTCCCACTTTTCTATTAAGCCCCTCCCACTTTTCTATTAAGCCACACCCATTTTTAAGCCCCTCCCACCGTTTTAAGCCCCTCCCACCGTTTTTAAGCCCCTCCCACCGTTTTTAAGCCCCTCCCATCGTTTTTTAAGCCACTCCCACTTTTCTATTAAGCCCCTCCCACTTTTCAATTAAGCCACACCCATTTTTAAGCCCCTCCCACCGTTTTAAGCCCCTCCCATCGGTTTTAAGCCCCTCCCAATTTTCTATTAAGCCCCTCCCACTTTTCTATTAAGCCACACCCATTTTTAAGCCCCTCCCACCGTTTTAAGCCCCTCCCACCGTTTTTAAGCCCCTCCCACTTTTCTATTAAGCCCCTCCCACTTTTCTATTAAGCCACACCCATTTTAAGCCCCCCCTACCTTTTTTTAAGCCCCTCCCACTTTTCTATTAAGCCCCTCCCACTTTTCTATTAAGCCACACCCATTTTTTAAGCCCCTCCCGCTTGTCTATTAAGCCCCTCCCACTTTTCTATTACGCCACACCCATTTTTTAAGCCCCTCCCACCATTTTTAAGCCCCTACCACTTTTCTATTAAGCCCCTCCCACATTTCTATTAAGCCACACCCATTTTAAGCCCCTCCCACTGTTTTTTAAGCCCCTCCCCTTTTTAAACCCCACCCACTTTCAACCCTCACTTCTAACCCTAATCCAACCCTCACTTTTAACCCTAACCCTAACTCCACCCACTTTTAAGCCCCTCCCACTTTTCTATTAAGCCCCTCCCACTTTTCTATTAAGCCACACCCATTTTTAAGCCCCTCCCACCGTTTTAAGCCCCTCCCACCGTTTTTAAGCCCCTCCCACCGTTTTTAAGCCACTCCCATCGTTTTTTAAGCCACTCCCACTTTTCTATTAAGCCCCTCCCACTTTTCTATTAAGCCACACCCATTTTTAAGCCCCTCCCACCGTTTTAAGCCCCTCCCACCGGTTTTAAGCCCCTCCCAATTTTCTATTAAGCCCCTCCCACTTTTCTATTAAGCCACACCCATTTTTAAGCCACTCCCACCGTTTTAAGCCCCTCCCACCGTTTTTAAGCCCCTCCCACCGTTTTTAAGCCACTCCCATAGTTTTTTAAGCCACTCCCACTTTTCTATTAAGCCCCTCCCACTTTTCTATTAAGCCACACCCATTTTTAAGCCCCTCCCACCGTTTTAAGCCCCTCCCACCGTTTTTATGCCCCTCCCACTTTTCTATTAAGCCCCTCCCACTTTTCTATTAAGCCACACCCATTTTAAGCCCCTCCTACCTTTTTTTAAGCCCCTCCCACTTTTCTATTAAGCCCCTCCCACTTTTCTATTAAGCCACACCCATTTTTTAAGCCCCTCCCGCTTGTCTATTAAGCCCCTCCCACTTTTCTATTACGCCACACCCATTTTTTAAGCCCCTCCCACCATTTTTAAGCCCCTACCACTTTTCTATTAAGCCACACCCATTTTAAGCCCCTCCCACTGTTTTTTAAGCCCCTCCCCTTTTTAAACCCCACCCACTTTCAACCCTCACTTCTAACCCTAATCCAACCCTCACTTTTAACCCTAACCCTAACTCCACCCACTTTTAAGCCCCTCCCACTTTTCTATTAAGCCCCTCCCACTTTTCTATTAAACCACATCCATTTTTAAGCCCCTCCCACCGTTTTAAGCCCCTCCCACTTTTCTATTAAGCCCCTCCCACTTTTCAATTAAGCCACACCCATTTTTAAGCCCCTCCCACCGTTTTAAGCCCCTCCCACTGTTTTTTCAGCCCCTCCCACCGTTTTAAGCCACTCTCACTTTTCTATTAACCCCCTCCCACTAAATTCGCGATCCAGGGTTTTCACCTGTTTAAGTACCTACAAGTCCGTCAATTCCTATTGTCTCTATCCCCAACCTCCAAATTCCCCCCGCCAACCAGATTCGACTCTTTATGTATCAAAAACACCTACCAAAAAGGTCTGATCTCCCAGATATATAAAGGAATAGAGCAATCATCCAGTCCACCGAATCACCGTTACATGCAAAAATGGTCGGAGGAATTAGGCCTCCCAATAGACCAAGAAGACAGGGAGGAGATTTGGGAGCAAGCCACCAGGACAGGAGGGACGGGCAGTGGACAGGAGGGATGGGCAGTGGACAGGAGGGGGGGACAGTGGACAGGAGGGGGGGACAGTGGACAGGAGGGGGGGGACAGTGGACAGGAGGGGGGGGACAGTGGACAGGAGGGGGGGACAGTGGACAGGAGGGGGAGGAGAGGGGACAGGAGGGGGAGGAGAGTGGACAGGAGGGGGAGGAGAGTGGACAGGAGGGGGGTGACAGTGGACAGGAGGGGGGTGACAGTGGACAGGAGGGGGGTGACAGTGGACAGGAGGGGGGTGACAGTGGAAAGGAGGGGGGTGAGAGTGGACAGGAGGGGGGAGAGTGGACGGGGGGAGAGTGGACAGGGGGGAGAGTGGACAGGGGGGGGAGAGTGGACAGGGGGGAGAGTGGACAGGGGGGGAGGAGAGTGGACAGGGGGGGAGAGTGGACAGGGGGGAGAGTGGACAGGGGGGGGAGAGTGGACAGGGGGGAAAGTGGACAGGTGGGGGGAGTGGACAGTGGGGGGGGGGAGTGGACAGGAGGGGGGGGACAGTGGACAGGAGGGGGGGACAGTGGACAGGAGGAGGGGGGACAGTGGACAGGAGGGGGGACAGTGGACAGGAGGGGGAGGAGGGTGGACAGGAGGGGAGTGGACAGGAGGGGGAGGAGAGTGGACAGGGGAGGGAGGAGAGTGGACAGGATGGGGAGGAGAGTGGACAGGATGGGGAGGAGAGTGGACAGGAGAGGGGTGACAGTGGACAGTAGGGGGGTGACAGTGGACAGGAGGGGGGTGACATTGGACAGGAGGGGGTGACAGTGGACAGGAGGGGGGGAGAGTGGACAGGGGGGAGAGTGGACAGGGGGGAGAGTGGACAGGGGGTGGAGTGTGGACAGGGGGGGGAGAGTGGACAGGGGGAGAGTGGACAGGGGGGAGAGTGGACAGGGGGGGTGACAGTGGACAGGGGGGGTGACAGTGGACAGGAGGGGGTGACAGTGGACAGGAGGGGGGTGACAGTGGACAGGAGGGGGGTGACAGTGGACAGGAGGGGGGTGACAGTGGACAGGAGGGGGGTGACAGTGGACAGGAGGGGGGAGAGTGGACAGGAGGGGGAGAGTGGACAGGAGGGGGGGAGAGTGGACAGGAGGGGGGTGACAGTGGACAGGAGGGGGGAGAGTGGACAGGAGGGGGGAGAGTGGACAGGAGGGGGGAGAGTGGACAGGAGGGGGGGAGAGTGGACAGGAGGGGGGAGAGTGGACAGGAGGGGGGAGAGTGGACAGGAGGGGGGTGACAGTGGACAGGAGGGGGGTGACCGTGGACAGGAGGGGGGTGACAGTGGACAGGAGGGGGAGGAGAGTGGACAGGAGGGGGAGGAGAGTGTACAGGAGGGGGGGCACACACACTGTGTCCCACACACACACACACACACACACACACACACACACACACAGTGTAACACACACACAAAGTGTCACACACACACACAGTGTCACACACACACAATGACACACACACACGTCACCTCTCCTTCCGGCCGCCGCCATGTTACTTAGTCCGCGAGGGAGGAAGGGGCTCCTTCCGTCCGCCGCCATCTTAGGTGCCGCGTGGCAGCGGCAGGCTGCCCTGCCCACTGCCTGTCCCCGCGCCGGGTGTGTGTGTGTGTGTGTGTGTGTGTGTGTGTGTGTGTTTTTTGGACCTTTGGCCCGTCACTCCGCCTCAGGCCAATGAGAGGTGTGGGGGGCGGGCCAAGGGGGTGGTGTGAGTGTGTGAGGCCAATGAGAGGTGTGCGGGGGCGGGCGGGCCAAGGGACCAATGAGATTGCCGCTAGGGACAGGGAACACAGTGAAACATACATACATACAATGCTTTCAGAAATATAAGATAATATGCTAGAGAGACACATGTATAGAACATAATATGCTAGAGAAACACATGTATAGAACATAATATGCTAGAGAGACACGTGTATAGAACATAATATGCTAGAGAGACACATGTATAGAACATAATATGCTAGAGAGACACGTGTATAGAACATAATATGCTAGAGAAACACATGTATAGAACATAATATGCTAGAGAGACACATGTATATGTAACGGGTTTTGTAAACCGGCCTGACCCACCCAATCTCACATTGGCCCCTGTGGTCTAACCGGTCCCCATTACAGTGTGATAGTGTCTGGTGGTGCACCTGTTGGCTACAGGACTCCTGAGTCTCCCGCATGATGGTGTATGGGGAGGACCCATCCAGACAGGCAGCTGAGGTAGTGTGCTGAGTCCTACCTAGTTCCAGTGAAGCGCCCCCACCTCATCAGGGTCCCTTCGGTCACTTGGGGATGGTCCTGGCGAGGAACTCCTCTGTGGTGCTCCTCTCTGTACAATCACTCCACACATGTACACGAGAGGGTTTGTAATTAAGAGCATCTTTATTGCTTGAGGTGGGCTAGCTGCCCCTCGCAGTAGTTTCTCTAGCCACTCATAATCAGTCAGTGCTTCCCTTTGAAAGGTGTAATTCTCCTTTAATAGGGATTCCCTATCCCAGACGGGATGTCTTTACCCTGTGCCAGGTCCCTGGACACAGTCTTCTTACTCAGCTACTATAACATAACTCTTACTCCTCTCAGAACTCTGGCAGACTACTCAGAACCACGCAGAACTAACTTTTAGACACAGTGCTGTGCCTTATGTACACTCTGGAAGCTGACACACCTCTGACATCACTAACCATGGAGTCAGAGCCTGTGACCACTCCCATCCATACACAGGGCACCTCACCAGGGTGTGAGGGCAAACCTCCATAATTACTGCTGGCATGCCCACAACTTACCAGGCCTTACTGTCAGCAGGAGAGATGACTGTAGCCATTTTACATGACCGCTACATATAGAACATAATATGCTAGAGAAACACATGTATAGAACATAATATGCTAGAGAAACACATGAAAAAATAAAGAAATGAATGAAAAAAAAATAATAATAATGAAGGTTAAAAGGAACTGTCGGACACAAAATATATATATATATATATATATATATATATATATATATATATATATATATATATATATATATATATATATATATCTTATATGATCATATGGAAAGCTGAACAGGAATTTGAGTAAATATCTTAATGATCAAAAAATCAGTCAATAATATAAAGCAGAAACATAGCAAGCAAAATTCATAGAAAAAAAATGTTTTAAATCCCATTCTGTATTAATTCCTGCAGGAAATAATGTATTTAAAGAGTGGATCCAAAACATCTCACGCTGATTGAGTAGTTTTTGTCTATCACCCCCTCTCACGGGCATAGGCACAAGTTCTACAACTGAAAAATTAAAGTTTCATAGACTGCCCAAAGGACAATCAGTGAAATGTTTAGAAACTGGTAACGTTGGATCTTTTCTTTTTATGGAACGAATATGTTCCATAATTCTATTTTTAACAGGACGTATAGTACAACCCACATAACCGTGGCCACAGCCACAAATAATATAGTATACAGCAAATTGAGAATCACAATTAATAAAGGATGGGATTACATAATTCCTTCTAGAATAAATAATCTTAATGGATTTGATGGGTTTCGCATAACAACAAATACAACATTTCCCACACTTAAAGAAACCTTTTAACTTATCAGATTTTTTTGGCTCCATAGAGTTAAACAAACTTGGAGAAAGATAATTAGATGTTATGCCGGACCAGACCCGTCCCCTGAGCTGACGGGGGAAGTGGTAATACACGCACCCGCAGCAAAGGGAGCGTGTCCGGAGTGTGGTATGAAGCGTTGCCAGGCCAGGTGTAGTAAGGTAGACAATACTTGCCGGTACCGGTTGTAGAGATAGAGTGAAGGATGCCTCGCCGAAATCAGGGAGTGGAGAGTGGAGATAGGTCGTTGTCCAAGCCGTGTTCAAGGGGTTACCAGAGTGTGCGTTGTCCAAGGAGTGCCGAGATCGAGAGCCAGAGGGGGTAGTCGTACAAGCCGCGTCAGAACCTGTGAAAACACTGAGAGAATCCAGAAGTACTTCCATGCAGAGACTATGTCGAGCAAAGACTGAGAGCAGAGGAGCTAGATAAAGCAGGAAGGTCCCATTAGGAACGGAGGCGGGACAGGAAGAGCTACAGGGAGACACTGCAGATTGGTGCAGGCATAACAGGCCAGGTGAGTCTTGTTGGTAACCTGAGTATGCCCGTGCAGTGTGCGGGGGCGGAGCCTGAGGTCCGGGGGATGGGAATAAGAGTGTGCAGACTGAGCGTGCTCCGTAACTCGTGTACGCGCGTAAACCGAGCTAGTGGATGGTGCAGGTGTGCGTGCAGGAGGGCGTGGGCGCGCCCGGCGCTGAGCAGAGGAATCGCCGAGGGGAGTGATCCTGCGACGGCGGCAGGGGCGAAGAGCCGTGGAGGCCGGTAAGGCAGGATTGTTTTGTGTGTCCAGGGGCTCCCTGCGGGGAGGGAGTGCTCTGTGTGGGGAACGAGGAGAACACCGATTCCTGACAGTACCCCCCTCTTCAGGAACGGCCTCAGGACGGTCCAAGAACGGTTTCTCTGGAAACTTTTTCCTGAAGGACTTAAAAAGGGCTGGGGCATGAATGTCCTTTGAAGGTACCCAGGATCTCTCTTCAGGGCCAAAGCCCTTCCACTGCACCAAGAACTGGAGCTGACCCCTGGATAGGCGAGAATCCAAAAGAGAGTGGACTTCATATTCCTCGTTATTTTGGACAGTAATGGGATCCGGTTTACGAGTCTGATCCGGAAAGAAGTGACTGGAGATAAATGGTTTTAAGAGGGACACATGAAAGACATTGGGAATCTTCATACTGGGTGGTAGTTGGAGCCGGAATGCCACGGGATTGATTTGTTCACAAATAGGGAAGGGACCCAGGAACTTAGGTGCCAGTTAAGGAGATGGTACCTTGAGGTGGATATTCTTAGAGGAGAGCCATACCAAATCCGCTGGTTTGTAACTGGGCGCCGAACGACGATGACTATCGACCTGTAGTTTCGATCTGCGGGAGGAGTTGAGAAGGGTAGACTGAATCCTGGACCATGCGGTTTGGAGGGAAGAAATGCGTTCATCTACGGCTGGTACTCCAGAAGGAATGTTGAAGATGGGAAGACAGGGAGGGTGGAACCCATAATTTATAAAGAAGGGCGACTCCCGGGTGGACTCGTTTTTGGCAGAATTGACGGCATACTCTGCCCAAGAGAGGAGTTGAGCCCAATCATCCTGGAAATCGGATATAAAACATCTCAGGTACTTCTCCAGGGATTGATTGATTCTCTCCGTTTGTCCATTGGACTGAGGATGATAGGCGGAAGAGAAAGAAGAAGAGATGCCCAATCTCTTCGTGAAAGCTCTCCAAAATTTGGATACGAACTGAGAACCTCTGTCAGAAACAATGGACGAAGGGATCCCATGAATCCGGAAAATCTGCTCCGTAAAGATATCAGCAAGGGCGGGGGAGGTGGATAATCCTTTAAGTGGAATGAAATGGGTCATCTTCGAGAACCTGTCCACGACCACCAAGATAGTATTCATTCCTCTGGACCTGGGCAACTCCACGATGAAGTCCATCGAAATGTGGGACCAGGGGCGGTCGGGAACTGGAAGGGGTAACAGAAAACCCTGAGGCTTTTGACGGAGAGTCTTGCTTTGAGCGCACGTGGGGCAGGCGTGGGTAAACTCCAGAATATCTTGAGACATCCTTGGCCACCAGAAATTCCGACGAATGAGATCAGTAGTCTTCTTAAAACCTGGATGACCTGCAGATTTAGAGGAGTGACCCCAAGACAGGACCTCTGGAACAAATTTGGAAGGTACGAAGAGTTTGTTGTCGGGAACCAACAAGTCCTTGGGAAAGCGTCTCTGGGAGTGCAAAATCTTGTCAAGATTCTTGAAAGAAGACGTGGCGAGAATCCTCTCTTGTGGAAGGATAGTCTCCAAAGATTCCTCTGGCCTCTCTTCAGAAGAATGTATTCGGGAGAGTGCGTCTGCCTTTACGTTCTTGGTCCCGGGGATATAGGAAAGGTGAAAATCGAATAGAGAAAAAAAAAGGGCCCAACGAGCCTGTCGTGGACCAAGGCGTCGAGCGTTCTCTGTGTAAAGAAAGTTCTTGTGGTCCGTGAGAATAGTAAACGGCTCTTTCGACCCCTCCAGCAGGTGTCTCCACTCTTGAAGAGCCATCTTCACGGCCAGAAGTTCCCTGTTACCCACGTCATAGTTCCTCTCGGCAGATGAGAATTTCTTGGAAAAATATGCACAGGGATGTAACTTATCTTGGGGTGTGGGTCTCTGAGAAAGGACGGCACCAGCGCCACAATCAGAAGCGTCAACCTCCAGGACGAAGGGAAGTTCAATGTTGGGATGACGGAGAATAGGTGCGGATATAAAGGCTTCCTTGAGTGTCTCGAAGGCGGAGATGGCCTCAGATGACCAAGCAGAAGGATGAGCTCCTTTTTTGGTGAGCGCAGTAAGGGGTGCCACAATGGTGGAAAAACTCTGTATAAACTTACGATAATAATTAGCGAACCCTAAAAAACATTGTATGGCCTTGAGAGAATTGGGTCTTGGCCATTAAGTGACTGCTTGAAGTTTACCGGAGTCCATCATAAACCCCTCATTGGAAATGATGTACCCCAGGAACGGAGTAGAGGTCTGATGAAAGGTGCACTTCTCCAGTTTGGCGTATAAATGGTGTTCACGGAGACGGGAAAGGACGTAGGAGGTGTGGCGTATATGGTCCTGGAGATCTTTGGAAAAAATCAGGATATCATCCAAGTATACAATAACAAAAATATTGAGTACCTTACGAAAGACGTCGTTAATGAAATCCTGGAAGACAGCGGGAGCATTACATAAGCCGAAAGGCATTACCAGATATTCGTAGTGTCCACTACGCGTGTTGAAGGCCGTCTTCCATTCATCCCCCTTCCTGATGCGCACCAGGTTATAGGCACCACGTAGATCCAACTTGGAAAAAATCTTGGCCCCCTGTAATTTATCGAACAGTTCGATAATAAGGAGAAGGAGGGAACGATTTTTAATAGTTATGTGGTTCAAACCCCTGTAGTCGATGCAAGGCCTCAACGACCCGTCCTTTTTCTTGATGAAGAAAAACCCAGCCCCTGCTGGGGAATTGGAGTGACGAATAAAGCCTTTCTTGAGATTCTCCTGGATATATTCATCCATAGCGTGAGATTCTGGTAACGACAAGGGGTAGGTCTTGGACTTGGGTAGGGAGTAACCTGGAACTAGATCGATCGGACAATCGTAAGTCCTGTGTGGCGGCAAGAGGTCTGACTGTACCTTATTGAAGACGTCCCGGAATTGATGGTAAACGGAAGGTAGAATAACTTCGGGAACAGAGGTATTGGCCAGTAGTTGATGAGTCTCGCCTGACCTCGGCCTCCAGGAAATAAATGGGAGCAGAGGAAGTCCAGTCAATGAGAGGATTGTTAAGCTGTAGCCAAGGAAGACCAAGGGTGATGGGTATCCCAGGAGCGTGAATGGCATCGAGAACTAAGATCTCCTTGTGCAGATGTGAAGACAGAAGCAAGGGAGCCGTCTCTAAGGAGATGTGGGCCGGGGTAAGGGGACGTCCATCGATACCGACGAGTGCGATGGGAACCTTCTTCCTCACGAGTGGTATGCGGTTTACCCTGGCGAATTCAAAATCCACGAAGTTTCCTCCAGCTCCTGAGTCAATGAAAGCGGCGGTAGAAGTCTTGAACTTATCGCCTGAAAGGGAGACGGGAAATGTAAGTTTCTTAGGGAGTTCACCTTTAGAAAGGGGACGTGGAGACATTACACCCAGAGAGAGCCCCTCTGTACTCACTGGGTGTTCCCGTTTCCCGGACGCAGTGGACACTCCCGAACCAGATGTTCCATGGATCCGCAGTAGAAACACAATCCCCCGGCGTGGCGGAACTGCCGTATCGGTGTGCGGATGCGTTATACCCCCAATTGCATTGGCTCTGGCAACTCCAGTGCAGGACGAAGAGGTGTGGTAGCACTTGGGGGAGCAGGAGTGCTGCTGAGAGTACTGGAGAATGGAACTTGAAAGTTATGGAAGCGAGTGCGCTGACGCTCTGAGCGGCGTACCTGGATACGTTGATCCACTCGGACAGCCAAATCAATGAGGACCTCCAATTGATCCGGCCTGGATTGGCGAGAGAGTTCATCCTTGATGGGATCCGCCAGGCCTTGCCAGAACACGGAGACGAGAGCCTCTTGTCCCCAGTTAGTCTCGGCTGCTAGAGTCCGGAATTCCACAGCATACTGCGTCACCATTCGCCGTCCCTGAGTGATCTGGAGGAGAGAAACAGATGCCATCTCCCGACGAGCGGGAGAATCGAATACTCGTTGAAACTCGGCTTTAAATGCCGGGTAATCTTGGGTAAGATCAGAACGTCGCTCCCAAACCGGGGAAGCCCAAGCCAGGGCGCTGCCAGTGAGGAGGTTATAAATGTAGACTACCTTCAGTATTGTAGAGAGGGGGGGCCATTTCAAACTGCACCTCACACTGGTTTAGGAAACCCCTACAATCTTGCGGTTCACCTGCATAAGGCTTGGGGGGAGGAATACTTACATCGGAGCTGCTAACTGCGCTTGCGGAGTGGGGGCTTACATCTGGCGAGGTCGCGGTCGGTACACGGTCTGTGAGTACTGCGACCTGGCGTGCAAGTGCCACAATTTGATCCGCCATGGCCTGGTTTTGCTGAAGCAGATTGGAGAGAAACTGCTGAAGTTCGGTCTGGTCTGCGTCTTGTGGGCTCGACATAATGTTACGCCGGTGCTGCCCGCAGACTAGACCCGTCCCCTGAGCTGAAGGGGGAAGTGGTAATACACACACCCGCAGCAAAGGGAGCGTGTCTGGAGTATGGTATAAAGCGTTGCCAGGCCAGGTATAGTAAGGTAGACAATACTTGCCGGTACCGGTTGTAGAGATAGAGTGAAGAATGCCTTGCCGAAGTCAGGGAGTGGAGAGTGGAGATAGGTCGTAGTCCAGGCTGTGTTCAAGGGGTTACCAGAGTGAGCGTTGTCCAAGGAGTGCCGAGATCGAGAGCCAGAGGGGGTAGTCGTACAAGCCGCGTCAGAACCTGTGAAAACACTGAGAGAATCCAGAAGTACTTCCATACAGAGACTATGTCGAGCAAAGACAGAGAGCAGAGAGGAGCTAGATAAAGCAGGAAGGTCCAATTAGGAACGGAGGCGGGACAGGAAGAGCTACAGGGAGACACTGCAGATTGGTGCAGGCATAACAGGCCAGGTGAGTCTTGTTAGTAACCTGAGTATGCCCGTGCAGTGTGCGGGGGTGGAGCCTGAGGTCCGGGGGACGGGAAGAAGAGTGTGCAGACTGAGCGTGCTCCGTAACTCGTGTACGCGCGTGAACCGAGCCAGTGGATGGTGCAGGTGTGCGTGCAGGAGGGCGTGGGCGCGCCCGGCGCTGAGCAGAGGAATCGCCGAGGGGAGTGATCCCGCGACGGCGGCAGGGGCGAGGAGCCGTGGAGGCCGGTAAGGCAGGATTGTTTTGTGTGTCGAGGGGCTCCCTGCGGGGAGGGAGTGCTCTGTGTGGGGAACGAGGAGAATGTCGATTCCTGACATTAGATAAGTATTTGGATTTCCTAAAGGTAAAGGCTGGACCCTGGTTAACAGAACTATATAGGTCTTTATCAAGAGTAAGGGTCCCCCAATGTTTGTAAATGATAGAACGTATTGTCAAAGCCTAGAAATAAGATCAATGAGTCAAATACAGGGTTCAAAACGTAACACATGAGTTTATCTGTACCAAGGCACAATTTGGGAGACAAGAATTCAGAAAGAACTCAAGCCTCTGAAAACATATTGCTTAGTATCACATTTTTATACATTTCAAAATGAGTAATACACCCCTTAAGGGGGCTGGCTTACAGATAAGTGATGATATGATGACATGCAAAAATATATTAGTTGATACATATATATGCTTTACATTGCTATATTCTTATCGATAATTTACCATAATGTGGGCCTCTTAACCATGTGACATAAGGGAGTTACTCTGTTCAGCCCTGTATGTGTATTGTAGCTGTCAGATAAGAAAGAACTCAGATCAGCAGGAATGTCTAATCGCTTACGAATGCTATTTCAATTCTTGCCTGCCTTGTAGGAATTAAAAAGGGTTAGTTATATCTAGGAGCGATACTCTGCAGATTCAAACATTCACAGTTCATTCATTCACGAATGAGACAAATATACATTCATATAGTAAACACTCAGAAAATGGTGGTTTAGGCCAAAATGGAGGTGATGATAGCCACTCACATTATCTCAATCTTCACAGTCCTCTCTTTTTATTCTTGAAAACATAGTCTTTTAAGGATAATTCAGATAAAACTCAGAAGCGTTGCACTGGCCTGGAGGGCCCCAATTTGCATGGCTTTGATAGTTCTGGAAACTCACAGAGCTGCTGGCTATCATCTCAGCCAGGTTGGTCTTTCTGCCATCATCTTCATCTGTATTCCATTGTGGAGGACTGACTTTTCCTTCTGAGATTGCATCTTCCGTAGTGTCGTCTGTGATCAGTGCAATGGCCTGGGTAGAGGGTGTTACACACCTTTGCAGTATGGATTTACTGCACATGACACAGTCATACAAAACAATCAGAACTGCAAACACACAGACAAATCCATCCATCAGTTTCGCTTCTAGAAAACCAACCAACATGGTAATTCCTAACAAAACACCTCTTATCTCCACCTTTCCTTAATCTCTCCTGTATCTCTGCGATCTTCTCTACCTCATGCTCAATCTTACCACTTTGATCTCTAAATAACATAACATTGCTCTTTAACTAGGGCACACACGCTAAAATATAGTCCAGAGCCATTCTATTCTGTAGGGCCATTAATCTAATCTGTACCTGTTCTTGATTAAGTAAATTAATGAATGTAGTTGTATGATTGAGAACATCATCCAGTACATCCATAAGTACATTGAACCTGTCATATAGCAACTCAACTCCTACATTAGGAAATAAGCAAGCCCAAAATTGTTCTTTCCATAGACTACTTTTCAACCCCTGTGCGTTGGAAGTGGCTCTGCTATTCCTGATCCTGCCAGTGGGTCATTGTAAAGGCAGGTACAATTGTACCTAGATAGCAAGACCCTGTCCAACCACATGGTAATACTCTGTAGGCCCATTTTCCACAAATTCAATACACTCCCCTAGGTAAACTAGAATTTGTGTAAGCACCTTTTACTATCTTAATTAAAACTGAAAAATTAAGGCTACATCCTCCCTGTAAATTTTTAGTTCAGGGCTGTAAATACATTTTCATACAAGTTTCATTAGTTGGTGGAGACACCTGACCCATAAATTGATTGTTGTTCCCAGTGTAATTTCCACCTACAGGAACCTCATTTACCAGTGGAATTCGGTTTAGAAAAGTTCCCTGTAAACAAATTCAAATTAACATTTCATCATTTTAAATTCGGCATTAGTGTAAGGTATCCCTACTCAAGAGGTTAAATGTAATTCTCTCTTACGTCATTGGGGGCCACTAGAGTATGGCAGGGATTCATTGTATATATTCCCTTGTGACCCATTAACCTGTGTAGCATTGTGCGAGATTGTATGATTGTCTGCAAACTGATGTGACCATAAAACAATAAACATTACAAATATTTCAAAACTGATCATCCCTTATCATCATCTGGATGGTGTAGGCTGATCTTGCCTAGTGGGGCATACATCTTAAAACACACTCTAAAGCATAAAAAAATAATAATATTGAGTCCTGTAAAAACAAATTGTTAATTTAAGTCCGGGCCTTGATAATATTGAGTTCAGAAAAAACAAATTGTTTGTTTAAGACCGGGCCTTGCCTGAAGTCTTAATTCGTTGGTGGTTAAATGTTCTAGGATTATTGTGCCTAGATACACTAACAGTTGGTAAAAAAACGCTGGCTTGATGATTCTTTGTCTTTGTTAACTGTTTACGGTGGTGCCGGCACTTTTTTCTTGCGATGATGCTGCTTTGTATTCTCCTTGGTAGACTGTATAAGCTGCACCTAAGTTTGGAGAGACTTAAACATTTCATTAATAAAAGCACAAGGAGAGTGCTTTTAGCCACTATAATTTAGTATCAGCACAAATTTTTTTTTGTTTTTCACCACTATCTTGGCATCCGCGTATAAAATAAACACAAAAAATACCTTCCTCACCAACTTACAAAAGAAAGAAATCAAAGGTGCATAGGAAAGTATCGTAAGAGAACACTGATAAGTGGCAAGGGTTTGTCACTAAAAGTCCCTAAAGCTTGCACTCATTGTAAACTGTAAAATATACATAAAGTACCAGTTAAATAACTAATACCACTAATATCAAATTTATTACAGACCAAATGGGAAATATCCACATAAACTTAACTATAACACAACTAAAACGTATACAACTTTTTTACAAGCTAAAAACTTACGAAATGCATAAAATGACAACTAATAAATCATAAATAAAAGAGTCCCCATGTGAACTAAATGGACAGTATACAGTAAACAAAAATGCTATTATGAACACGAGTGTAAAGCCCTATCAGAACATGAGGGGCCAGTGACCATAATATACTAACAATGCTAATTAGCTTCACCACAAAACACTGCGTAGTAGCAGCTTATCACATTAATACTTAGTTCCCAAACAGACTCAAAATAAAGCTATCCAATAGTTACGCTGGAAAATGTAAAGAGATGGTGTATATCCCTCTCTACATGAATATTCATGAAATAACATGTTGCTATGTGTAGCAATGAGTAGACAGCACCAAAACACAACACAATATGAATGAAGTCATATCGGCAAGGAATATTCAAGGATAAATAACAAAACAACACACATAAGGTAATGTTGCAATTAACAAAATAGGCAGAGTCCGCATATAGACAGGTGTGTAATGGAAAATCATATAAATTATCCTCTCTTTTGTTCATATGCAAATCCTATGACATGTGAACAATATACGACAAAGGATGATGGAATTTAAAACATCAGCAGCTTGAGATTTAAATATATATATATCATGAATTTGACAATAGCTACTGCTTTAAAAAATAAAATCTAGATAGCCTACAGTTGCATTCTTTAAAATGAGAGGCTATAGATCAGGGTTCAAATTAAGACACCTTTTGGAGGGAAAGGAGAGGTAATGGTTAAAAGTTATAAAAATACATCACATATGCAGTTAACTTTATAGGAAAAATTATTTCATATCTGATTTTATGCTTACTCGTTTATATCGTCCACTTTGTGAAGTACTGAGTATACTTTTGACACTATTCAAATACGGAAATACATATTAAATATTATTGTATTGTTAATGAAACAATTATAACAAATAGAATTAAAAACATAGAACAAGTGGAATTTAAATGTGTTTACTGGTTTCTGCGTAGAGGTAATTTGGATACTGCATGTGGGGATTATAACCCCTTGTAATAATTCCTACATAATGGGGGCTATGCCATCTAAAGCATTTTATAAACTATGAGGTATTTATCCTAAAATAGATACAAAAAACAAAAAGCATAATTTCACATTTCTCTGATACAGAGCAAAATGAACTTTACAAAAAATAAGATAAAAACCCAAAACAGACCTGTTTGACCCTGCAAACTCAGTCCCAAAAATAAATAAATTACAATATCATTCTCTTTCCCTATACTATAACTAAGCTGCTTTTAAACAATTTTTTTTTTTTTTTTTTTCTCAGTTTCTAGTTAACTTTTCATGTCTGGAACGTGGTCTTTGTACCTTCCTTAAGCTGGAGGAGGGGGGCCAGCCCACTTGGCTGCTTTTAACCTTCCCTCTTTTAAATGACTACTGTTCAAAAATCAGACGAGCAGTGTATTTAAGAAAACAAACCGTTAGTTTCCTAATATAAGTTTGAACAGAGAAACCTTGATAACACAAAAACAAACACAAAACCATCTTTGCAACCCTTCTTATAAAACATAAATCTTATTGTTTTATTTACTATATATTTATAATTCCTTATCTTTCTTACACACACCCACACAGACACATACACACGTTCTCTGAGTTTATCTTCCATCAACATACATTCTTCTTTCTACAAAACTCCAACATAATCTTAATCTTGTGGGCCAGAGTAAAACTTAATAAAGCTTCCTTACTCCATAAGATCAGACTCTTTCTTTTTGTTTAAAATAAAAAATAAACATTTACTTTTTAAAACTTTGCATTATAGATATACCTTTCTTTTAGTCCTGACGCCTCTAAATCAGCACATGCAATTTAAATTTAAAACTTCATTTAAATATTGTAACACAGTATTTCCTACGCCCAGGAACAAATATGTGCTACTGTAAAAATACAAATTCATATTTGAGTCGGGGTGAAATTACTTCTTTTTACAACTGCCAAATTTTCATTCTCTTTTAAAATATTACACTAACAGACTTTAACATACAATACTTCCTAGGTTTATTTTAAATGCTACTGTCATGCCTTGTAAATGGCAGCAGGCTTAATACACTTTGACAAAAGGGTTTAAACTTAAATGACCCTTTTACAAGAGATTTATTTGTTATTTTTATGATTAGTACAACAAGTGACAATGTAAAGCGCTATGTACACTAATGGCGCTAAATGAATAAAGACATGCATGCATACATACATACATTAACTATCAGTGTGACACACAAACACTTCACTCCATGACATGTATATTATTATGCCATCAAACTAGTTACTATCTGAGCTTTCTAAGACAAAAACAAAAAACATTTAAAGAGGATGTTCCCTTCTTTTTCCATGCAGTATTAATGCATTAATTCCTAAAAAACTACTTTAACATTCTTAAATTCAAGCCATTTCTTCCTAGGTTACTAATTAACTTCCATGTCTCACAGACACGCAACTCCTGTGCCTCACAGACATGCAACTCCTTTGCCTCACAAACATGCAACTCCTGTGACCTTTCAGTGAAAAAGGGTGAGGGAAAGGAGATGAGGAAAAGGGGGTTAGAAAAAAAGGGGGGTCCAATAATGCTGCAGTTATTTTTAAAACCGAGCCTGATATGTTTCACTTTCCTTCTTATTCAATATATTCTGCGTCACTAAATATCCATTTTTAAAACATTTTATTGCCATAAAGTCCACACATAATTTCAAGGGACGTACCCTGCGCCGGCGACTGAGAATGTAGGTTCCCCATAATTCTCCTCTATTACACGATCAACGCCAGTCGATCGTGTACCAATAAGGTGCCCACTACTTGGTAGAATATAGAGCTAAGGAGCAGTGGTCTTAAAAAAATAAAATAGTCACCTGTTGCTCCTTAACAAAATCTTCTCTTTACAAGTTTTTTGAGACTTACCACCTTATTATCTGATCCATCCCCGATCAACGCCAGTCGATCGGGTTCCAATAAGGTGCCCCACCACTTGGTATAATATAAGTAGAATATAGAGTTAAGGAACAGTGGCCTTAAAAATAGTTACCTGCTGTTCCTTAACAATAGTTCTCTTCCCAAGCTTAGGAAACTTTCCACCTTATTAACTATTTCACCTTCTGAGCCCTGAATTGGCCTGCCATTTGGCATAAGGTGTAACCTGAGTTTATGGCAATAATATAAAAACAACAATAACAATACCTGATCAGTATAATATTGATAAACTCACGTGATACAGGGTGTCCCGTCACTCAGGTAGGTTGCCCATAAAGAACAAACTGTCTACAGATTACTCAAACTTTAATCTAACGGCTTTTTTTGTTAAAAAGGATAAAGCCATACCTTATTCCAAGTGTGCACGTTTGAGTAATGTAGGCAGCTGCTCCGTCTGGGTTTCCTGGTCCCGAGATATTGGGTCCCTATTCGGGCGCCATCTGTCAAAGCCTAGAAATAAGATCAATGAGTCAAATACAGGGTTCAAAACGTAACACATGAGTTTATCTGTACCAAGGCACAATTTGGGAGACAAGAATTCAGAAAGAACTCAAGCCTCTGAAAACATATTGCTTAGTATCACATTTTTATACATTTCAAAATGAGTAATACACCCCTTAAGGGGGCTGGCTTACAGATAAGTGATGATATGATGACATGCAAAAATATATTAGTTGATACATATATATGCTTTACATTGCTATATTCTTATCGATAATTTACCATAATGTGGGCCTCTTAACCATGTGACATAAGGGAGTTACTCTGTTCAGCCCTGTATGTGTATTGTAGCTGTCAGATAAGAAAGAACTCAGATCAGCAGGAATGTCTAATCGCTTACGAATGCTATTTCAATTCTTGCCTGCCTTGTAGGAATTAAAAAGGGTTAGTTATATCTAGGAGCGATACTCTGCAGATTCAAACATTCACAGTTCATTCATTCACGAATGAGACAAATATACATTCATATAGTAAACACTCAGAAAATGGTGGTTTAGGCCAAAATGGAGGTGATGATAGCCACTCACATTATCTCAATCTTCACAGTATCTGTTCAGCCCACACACACATACATACCATCACACACATACACATACACACACACATACACACACACATGCACATACACACACATACACACACACACACACACACACATGCACATACACACTGTCACGCTGTGCTCACCACAAACAGGACGGAAGACCGCGGGGCTGAGGTGGGGATAGAAAGACACTGACCCACAACCACGCAGTCCTGTCCGGAATGCCTAGTCCAAGTCGTACCGCGTCGTAGGGCTGGAGAGGTCAGGGTAGTCAGGGTACTTGCCGTGTTCCAGGGTTGGAGAGTAGAGGATGGTAGATTTCCGTAGCCAAGGTCCAGGGTAATAGAAGGTAGAATGGTCGAGGGCGGATCCGGGGTCAAAGCGCTGGAGAGTGTAGGAATCCAAAGAACAGCCAGGATCAGGACAGGAGAGAACAGACAGGTCAGACCAAGCAAAGTTCAAGCCAACTAAACAGCAGCAGTGAGCACAATGCATAAACAGGAGTTTATGCTCAGCAAGGAATGCCAGACAGGAGCAGGTATATATGTGGGAAGGATCCAATTACTTTGCAGGGGTGTGATCCGGTCCTCCAATGGTGTCCGGGCGGCAGTAATCTGAAACAGCCTGCAGGTCAGGCTTTCCTGGTGATTGCCTTGGTTGCCGAGCAACCCGCGCGCGTGCGCGATGCGCGTCGCGGAACGCTGACGTCACGTGGGCGTGCGGCCGAGTTCCCTCCCTTTGGGAGGCGCTGGCAGCTCCTTTCCGAGCGTGCGTGTACTGCCCTGGCCGTGCGTGTGCGCATGGGTCCGCCGTGTGACGCGTCAGCGGGGCGGTCTCTGACCGGAGTTGCGGCAGATGTGACAGTATCCCCCCCTTGAGGGGAGACCTCCGGGCGACCCAGGGATGGTTTTTCAGGGTACCTACGGTGGAAGGCATAAATGAGACGGTTGGCATGTACCTGACGATGAGGGATCCACTCTCTCTCTTCCGGGCCATAGCCTCTCCAGTGTACGAGATATTGCAATCCTCCTCTGGACATTCTAGAGTTGAGGATGGTCTGTACCTCGTATTCTTGTTGACCCTCTACCAGTATGGTTTGCGGAGGTTTAGGTTGTCCTTTGGAGGATGAGTCTTGTAGACATGGTTTTAGAAGGGAGGAGTAAAAGACAGAGGGAATTCTCATATTCTTAGGCAGTTCTAGCCGGTAGGCTACTGGGTTGATCCTTTTAGTGATGCGGAAAGGACCAATAAAGCGCGGTGCCAGTTTGGGTGAGGTTACCTTTAAACGAATGTTTTTGGTGGATAACCAGACCCTTTGTCCTACAGAGTACCCTGGGACCTCTCTTCGGTGACGGTCCGCTTGTCTCTTCTGTAGTTTACCAGCGTGCTGTAGGTTAAGATGGATTTTCTGCCATAAGTCTTGTAAGTGGAGGATCTTGTCCTCTGCGGCTGGGACTCCAGACTTTGAGATAAGAGAAGGGAGTGCAGAAGGATGGAAGCCATAGTTGACCATGAATGGTGACTGTTGAGATGATTCATTCCGAAGATTGTTATGGGAGAATTCTGCCCACGGGAGAAGTTCTGCCCAGTCGTCTTGAGTATCAGCAACAAAACACCTTAAGAATTGTTCCAGAGACTGATTGGTGCGTTCCGTTTGCCCATTGGTCTGGGGGTGATAGCCTGACGAAAAGTGTAGTGTGACGTCCAGACTCTTACAAAACGCCATCCAGAACCGGGAGATGAATTGGGATCCTCTGTCAGATACTATGACCAGGGGAGTCCCATGAAACCTGAAGATCTCCCTGATGAAAACGTCGGACAACATCGGTGCGGTGGGTAGACCTTTCATAGGGATGAAGTGTGCCTGTTTTGAAAACCTGTCCACCACTACAAGTATGGTGTCCATGCCTCTAGATTTAGGCAACTCAACGATAAAGTCCATAGATATGTGTGTCCATGGACGTTCCGGGATAGGTAATGGTTGAAGGAGACCCGCAGGTCTGTTGTGTGGCGTCTTGTTCCATGCACAAGTAGAGCATGTAGCTACAAAAGCTTGTATGTCTCTCCGCATGTTGGGCCACCAGAACGTGCGTTCGATGAGCTCAGTAGTTCTTTTGGTGCCAGGATGACCAGCTGTCTTGGATGAATGCCCCCACTCCATGACTCTCCTCTGGTAAAGAAGTGGGGTGAACAAACGATCCTCCGGAACATTGAGTCCTGCTGGGATGTTGTTCTGAGCCTTGGTAATATCAGACAAGGCGCTGAAAGTATTGGCTGCCACAATGCAAGTGGATGGAAGAATGGTCTCCTGCTGTTCCACCTTGTTATCTTCTACCAGGAACTGTCGAGACAAGGCGTCGGCTTTAATGTTCTTAGAGCCTGGGATATATGAAATAAGGAAATTGAAGCGCATAAAGAATAAGGACCATCTTGCCTGGCGAGACCCGAGTCGCCGTGCTCCCTCAATGTAAAGTAGGTTTTTATGGTCTGTTAATATCGTGACTGGCGTTTCCGTGCCCTCCAGTAGGTGTCTCCACTCCTCTAAGGCCAGTTTGATCGCGAGGAGCTCACGGTTACCCACGTCATAATTCCCTTTGGGCGGAGGAATTTTTTTTAGAAAAATACGCACAGGGGTGAAGTGGAGCTTGAGGGTTCTTTCTCTGGGAGAGTATAGCACCTGCCCCTACATCGGAGGCGTCAACCTCTAAGGAAAAGGGTAATGAAGGGTCTGGGTGTACTAAGATGGGTGCCGAGGCGAATGCCGTTTTTATCCTCTCGAAGGCCTGGAGAGCTTCGTCAGACCAATTCGTAGGGTCAGCTCCTTTCGTAATGAGCGCCGTGATGGGTGCTACTACCGATGAGAATCCTTGAATGAACCTCCGGTAATAGTTGGCGAAGCCGAGGAACCTTTGGATAGCCTTGAGGGAGAGAGGACAGGGCCATTCGAGTACAGCTTTGACCTTGCTAGGGTCCATAGCGAGACCGGTGTCCGATATGATGTAGCCGAGAAAGGAGGTAGATTTTTGGTGGAAATGGCATTTCTCGAGCTTAGCAAACAAGTGGTTCTCTCTTAAGCGCCGCAAGACTTGTTTGACGTGAGTAGTATGTTCAGGCATGGATCTGGAAAAAATTAGTATATCATCCAGGTATACTATCACATGACGGTCCAGAAGGTCTCTAAAGATGTCATTTACAAAGTCTTGGAAGACCGCAGGGGCGTTACACAACCCAAACGGCATGATTCGGTACTCGTAGTGTCCGTCGCGAGTATTGAATGCTGTCTTCCATTCGTCTCCTTGTCTGATTCTAACCAGATTATAGGCGCCTCTGAGATCCAGTTTGGTGAAGATCCTAGCTCCTTGGAGTTTGTCAAATAATTCTGCTATCAACGGAAGGGGGTAGCGGTTCTTTATGGTGAGTTTGTTGAGACCGCGATAGTCTATGCAGGGTCTGAGGGTTCCGTCCTTTTTTTTGACGAAGAAAAAACCTGCCCCAGCAGGTGATGAGGATTTTTGAATGAACCCCCTCTGGAGATTCTCCTGGATATATTGTCTCATAGCCTGGGTCTCAGGTATGGATAATGGGTGTGATCCTCCTCTCGGGGGAATGGTACTGGGTAGAAGATCGATTGGGCAATCGTACGCACGATGTGGCGGAAGTTCCTCTGCCTGGCGTTTGTCAAAGACATCGCGAAACTCTTCATATATCCCCGGTAGCTGTATCCTGTCAGGATCCGTGATCTTCAGACCTGCCACTGCCTTAGGAGCAGACATGCAATGTTCCAAGCAATAGGAACTCCAACGTAGAGGCGTGGACTCTGTCCAGTCAACGACTGGATTGTGGATCCGGAGCCACGGGAGTCCCAGAATAACATCCGTGGAGGGAGTGTGGATAATATCCAGTGTTATGGTCTCGGAGTGGAAGTCACCGGTCGAGATCTTAAGGGGCACAGTTTGCAAGGAAATGAACGCGGGCTGCAAGGGTCATCCGTCGATGGCTTCAAGGGCTACCGGTCGATCTTTGGGTACCAACGGTATCCTATTCTTGATTGCGAACTCTTGATCAACGAAGTTTCCCCCTGACCCAGAATCCAGAAAGGCCCGTGTCTGTACTGTGAAGGTCTCACCGAATATGGAGATGGGTAGGTAAATCCTAGTAGAGGGTTGAGGAGGAGGAAAGGTTGCAGTACCCAGCGTGATCCTCCTTATACTCACTGGGCTTTGGCGTTTCCCGGTTTAAGTGGACAGTTGATCACCAGCTGTCCGTTATTGCCACAGTAGAGGCACAGCCCCGCTCGTCTTCTCCGTTGCCTCTCGATAGGCGAAAGACTAGTCCCTCCCAGCTGCATGGGTTCGTCTAGAACGGGAGTTGTGGAGAGTAGAGGGCTTATGGTGGAAAAGGAGGACGATTGTATACCTCGAGGGTGTTTGTTTCTCTCCATCTTTCTCTCTTGGAGACGCTGATCTATACGGATGCACAGGTTTATCAGATTTTCCAATCCAGCGGGGCGATCAAGAGAGGCCAGTTCGTCCTTCAGACGTTCGGACAGGCCCTGCCAGAAGACTGCAGATAGGGCCTCATCGTTCCAGCCGGTCTCCGTAGCCACCGTCCCGAAAATCCAGGGCATAGCGAGCCACAGTACGGTCACCCTGGGAAATATTAAGCAGAGTAGATGCGGCGGTAACCTTAAGCCCTGGGGTGTCGAACACCCTTCTGAACTCGGCGATGAAGAGGGCGAGGTTTGAAGTCAGATCGGGACTTTGCTCCCAGATAGGAGATGCCCAGGCTAGAGCGGCGTCAGTCAGCAAGGAGAGTATGTATGCGACCTTTGATCGTGAAGAAGGGAAGTGAGAGGGAAGCAGCTCAAACTGTATGGAGCACTGGTTCAGAAACCCCCGACAACCGTTGGGATCCCCTGCATACCGGTTGGGCGTTGGTAGTCTTGGCTCAGAGGTATGTGTCGTGAGTGCGGGAGTGGTTGCAAGTGGGGCGGTGTTGGTTGTAGATAAGGTCAGGCGTCTAACTTGCTCAGTAAGGGTATCCACGTCTTGTTTGAGTTGGGAGACTAGTTGTTCCTTCAGTGTGAACGATCCGGTAAGTTGCCGGAAGCATTCCTCATGTGTGTCTAGGCGTCGGGCCACCTCAGCGGCGTCCATGTTTGTTGGGCTGAGCATATTGTCACGCTGCGCTCACCACAAACAGGACGGAAGACCGCGGGGCTGAGGTGGGGATAGAAAGACACCGACCCACAACCACGCAGTTCTGTCCGGAATGCGTAGTCCAAGTCGTACCGCGTCGTAGGGCTGGAGAGGTCAGGGTAGTCAGGGTACTTGCCGTGTTCCGGGGTTGGAGAGTAGAGGATGGTAGATTTCCGTAGCCAAGGTCCAGGGTAATAGAAGGTAGAATGGTCGAGGGCGAAGCCGGGGTCAAAGCGCTGGAGAGTGTAGGAATCCAAAGAACAGCCAGGATCAGGACAGGAGAGAACAGACAGGTCAGACCAAGCAAAGTTCAAGCCAACTAAACAGCAGCAGTGAGCACAATGCATAAACAGGAGTTTATGCTCAGCAAGGAATGCCAGACAGGAGCAGGTATATATGTGGGAAGGATCCAATTACCTTGCAGGGGTGTGATCCGGTCCTCCAATGGTGTCCGGGCGGCAGTAATCTGAAACAGCCTGCAGGTCAGGCTTTCCTGGTGATTGCCTTGGTTGCCGAGCAACCCGCGCGCGTGCGTGATGCGCGTCGTGGAACGCTGACGTCACGCGGGCGTGCGGCTGAGTTCCCTCCCTATGGGAGGCGCCGGCAGCTCCTTTCCGAGCGTGCGTGTACTGCCCTGGCCGTGCGTGTGCGCATGGGTCCGCCGTGTGACGCGTCAGCGGGGCGGTCTCTGACCGGAGTTGCGGCAGATGTGACACACACACACACACACACATACATACCATCACACACATACACATACACACATACACACACACACACACACACATACACACACATACATACACATACATACACACACACACATGCACACACACATACATACACACACACACACACACACACACACACACACACACACACACATACACATACACACACATACACACGTACACACATGTGCACACACACACACACACACACACACATACACACACATACACACACATACATACACACACATACACACATACACACACATACACACACATACACACACACATGCACATACACACACATACACACACACATACATGCACACATGCGCACACACACACACACACACACACACACACACACACACATACACACATACACGCACACACACACACACACACACAAACACACACATATATACACACACACACATACACACACACACACGTCTGTGCTGCCTCTGTCTTGTCTGGTGGCTCTGTAGTTACAATGCCGGACCGACTGCAGCCCCATTGGATGGGAGCGGTCACGTGACCTCTCCTCCGCTTCCCCGAGCGGCAAATTTCAAACTTGCCTGTCTCGGGGAAGTTTCTCAGCCTCCGCACGCATCAGCACGCATGCGGAGGGAGAAACTATAGCCGCGCTGATTACAGATGCAGGGGCTTTGTGCATCTGTTCAGCGCGGCTCAGCCCGCCTCAGCGACGCTGATTTCACTATGTCCTGGGCCTAAGATAATGCAGGCGCGCCATCTCCTGTCTAAGGGTGGGATTCCATTACTGCTATAAGAATGTGAGCTAGTCACAATACAATGTTACTAGACTTATGGTCAGATGTCTGTACTACTAGATCTCAAATGCTACTTTTTAACAAGCAACTGACCATATATGTTGCTGTATTAGTTAAGCATGTTCAGAGATCCATTTTCTAATATATATTGATATTAAGACCCATAGCTTGTGCGTGTAGGTTAAACATTGAGAGCGCTGCTCTGTGAAAGTGTTCCGTTTTTACGCTACTGGACTATTCACAGTCATATGCAGTGATAAATATTCAATTACTAATAGGATTTAAAATCTCAGCAAGGGATTGTTTTTCATTTTCCACTAGTGTTGTTTTTATTGTTAATGTACATTTTGGGTTCAGGACTCAAGCAAGGTTCTTTGATTGGATGCAGGGCTGCCCCTCCGAAAATCTTTAATCAGTGTCATTGTTTACGTTCCCATGATCCCTTTTTTTTTATGCAAGACCGCCCCCACCGATGATTGCAGATATGGGGGGCTACGGGACACCCCAGATGTGGGGCGGCTTCTGATATATTCTATTTCTTTTTTTTTTCCAAATTTTTTTTATTAGGCAGATATATTATTACAGGTTGTTGACAATACAGGGGTGCAGAGTATAGGCCTAATACAACTTTTTTCTCATTTTTAACTAAGGGGAAAAGAAGAAAGGCTCAACGTCCCCCCTGGCCTTAGTTGGTCCCTCGGGGTGGCGTGAGTGTGGAAAAAGAAAAAGGGGGTGGGGAGGGGAGGAGGGGGGGGGGGGCGGGGGGGGAAGGGGTACGACCGAGATGGGTCGTGCTCCCCTACTCCTTGTCGGCTCCTGGTTGTGTCGTGGCATTTTATGTGCTTCTGAGTTGTTATGGGTGAGTTCGGCCCAATAGAGCCATATGGGTTTCCCATGGGTCCCAGGTTTTATTATATGTGGAAGTAGACCTTTTCAGAAAGGCTGACAGCCTTTCCATGTCCTTTACTGTTTGTACTCTTTGTATTATTATTTGTTTTGAGGGAGGAGACACCTTCTTCCAGGCCGCAGCCACCGCACACCTAGCCGCCGTTAGGATGAAGGAGACTAATTTTCTCGTTGGCCGGTCCAGGTAATCTAAGGGCCTGGCCAACAAGTAGGTCAGCGGGTCAATGGGTATTGTGAGGTCTGTGACCTCTTCTATTAGTTTTTGTGTTGTTTCCCAGAATTTCTGAATTTCCGGACATGACCACCATATGTGGGCCATGTCCCCCTTTTGACCGCAGCCTCTCCAACAAAGGTCGGATGCCAGTGGGTAGATTTGATTTATTCTAACTGGAGTAAGATACCAGCGGAACAGTATTTTATATATATTTTCTTTGATTGTAGTACATATGGAAGTTCCTGGAGCATTTTCCCAAATACTTTCCCAGTCCTCTCGGTCTATAACTATATCCAATTCTGCAGCCCAATGCTGCATGTAATCATGTAGAGGAGGGTCTGTGGCCCTTTCCAGCTCTAAGCAAATTTGTGTTATTAGACCTCGTTGGTGGCCTGCTTCTCTACATAGCCGCTCGAATCCGGTGAGAGGGGGAAATTCCAATGTTGGGGACAATGTTTGGATAAAGTGCCGAATTTGTAGGTATTTAAAGACATTCAACCCTACCATTTCATATTTAGCTTGCAGGTTTTGGTAGCTCAGGAACTTCCCAAAGCTCAAGAGGTCGGCTATCGTCCTGATGTTTTTGGTTTTGAATTGGTCGAATTGCCTGGGCTCACATCCAGGAGGAAATTTTGGATTTTTGTGAATTTGTATTAGTTGAGATTGGGGTGTGGTGAGCTTGAATTTGAGTTTGCATTTCGCCCAGGTCTCCCATGTGTGTCTCATAGGGCCTAATTTGAATTTGCTATTCTGCATGTCCTCTCTACTCAGTGACCAAAGGCAGGCCGGCAGTGAAGGCGTCCCGGCATATTGTGTCTCTATGTCTAGCCAGCCGTATTGGTGTGGGTTCGCGTTCCAGACTACCACCTGTCGCAGTTGGGCGGCTAGGTAGTACTTTGTGATGTCCGGAACACCCATTCCTCCTCTCCTCCTTGGAGCCAGGAGGACCGTTCTCGGGACTCTGGGTTTTTTACGCTGCCAAATAAATTGGAAGATTATTTTTTGGATGTTTTTCAATTCTGAGCCAGGGATGTGGATCGGGAGGGTCTGGAAATAATATAACAATCTGGGGAGAATATTCATTTTAACTGAGATCATCCTCCCGATCCATGATATTTGGTATCCTCCCCATTTTTCTAAGTCTTGTTTTATTTTTTGGAACAGTGCCGGATAGTTATGTTGGTACAGTGTTTGGTAGGTCCTCGATATCTTGACTCCCAAATATTTGATACAGGAGGAGCTCCAACGGTAGTTAAAATTTAGTTTGAGGAGTTGCACCTCTGGCTCTGGCAGGCTTAGATTCAGGGCTTCTGACTTATCAGTATTTATTTTATATCCAGAGATTTTTCCAAAATCTCGGAGTTCTTTTTGTAGATTGGGGAGGGAGATTTGAGGATTGGTAAGGGTTAGAATGACATCGTCTGCGAATAGGGATATTTTATGCTGCCTGTCTCCAATTTCTATTCCCTGGATGTCTCTATTGAGTCTTATAGCCGAGGCCAGTGGCTCTATTGAAAGTGCAAAAAGGAGAGGAGATAGGGGGCATCCCTGTCGAGTTCCGTTGGTAATCTCGAATTTTTGGTTATTGCCCCCTGGTAATTTTACTGAGGCTGACGGGTTTTGATATAGTCTACGGACCCCCTCTAGATATGCGTCTTTGAAGCCGAATTTGCGCATAGTTTGGTCCAAGAATTGCCAGTTTATTCTATCGAACGCCTTCTCTGCGTCTAGGCTTAACAATAGTGCTTTGGTCCCTGTGAGGTGGACATGATCGATAATATCGATTATCTTCCGGGTGTTGTCTGAGGCTTGTCTGCCTGCGACAAATCCTACTTGGTCTATGTTGATTAATCTCGGTAAGATGGCGTTCAATCGATTTGCCAATATTTTACTATATAATTTGAGATCACAGTTAAGTAGGGAGATTGGGCGATAGCTTCCACATTGCATCGGGTCTCTACCTTCTTTATGTATTATAGCTAGGTTGGCGAGAGACATTGATTGGGGGATTTGGTTCCCTTCCATAAAGTGGTTAAAGGTGTTTAGGAGGTGCGTGGAAAGAATGGGCAAGAACCTTTTGTAATAGACGTTGGTGAACCCGTCAGGGCCAGGAGACTTTGTGACCTTCAGCATTTTGACCGCTTCTTCCAGTTCCTCTTTTGTAATTTTGGAATTGAGGACTGTGTTTTCCTCCTCTGTTAGTGTGGGGAGGTGACATTTGTCTAGATATTGTTTAATGAGTTCTGGAGCTAGTGGCTCCGGTCGCCCATTTTTGGATCTTAAGTTATAGAGAGCGGTATAATAATTCGTGAATTCTGTTGCGATTTTGTTATCGCTATATTGAATCTCACCAGACCCACTCCTGATCGCCGTTATTTGTGATCTTTTTTGTACCCCTCTTAATTTGCTTGCCAAAAGCCTGTCGGCCTTGTTACCCTTGTCATAGTATTGTTGATTGGTCCATTTGAGGGCCTTTTCAACATCCTCCAGCTGAGTTTGCTTAAGTTTTGTTCTGGCTGTTAATAAAGTTTTGTATAGTTTTTTCGAGGGGTTGGTTTTGTGGGCCTGTTCTATTGTTTTAATCTTGTCCGTTAGTTCCTTGATTAGGGTTTGGCGGGCTTTTTTCCTGTGGGATCCGATGGAAATGAATTTCCCTCTGATAGCTGCCTTATGGGCTTCCCACAGGATTGCTGGAGAGGAGACTGTTCCTGTGTTGAGAAGGAAATAGTCCTTAAGTGAGGTTCTTATTTCCCTCTCTATTTCAGGATGGTTTAATAGGGAATCGTTCAGTCTCCAAGAGTAATTTATTGTTTTTTCAAAGGGTATTGAGAGCGTCAGGGTGATTGGGGCATGGTCGGACCACGTGATTGAGCCAATGTCTGATGCAATGGTTGCCGCCAACACGTTTTTGGTGACCAAGAAATAGTCAATCCGGGAGTAGGTCTGGTGGGGTGCTGAGTAAAAGGTGTAGTCTCGCTGGCCCTGATGTTGGGATCTCCAAGTATCCACAAGGGAGAACTCGCTTAGGATATCCCTGAACCTTTTCCCTGTGATTTGGGAGTGGGTTGTACGGGGGGGACCCTTTGTAGTTGATCTGTCCTCGGTGGGATTTAAGACCATGTTTAGGTCTCCTCCCACTATCATCGACGACAGATATCCTGGGTCGACGCCCTCGAGAACTGATTGTAAGAATTCCGTTTGGTTCTCGTTTGGTGCGTATACATTGATCAGAGCAATAGCCGAGCCCGCTAGAGAGCCATATACCACTAGGAATCTACCCTCTGGGTCCTCTGTCGTTTTGATATGATTGAATGGGGTGCCCTGCCTGATCAGGACAGCTACACCCCTCTTTTTACTACTAAATGATGCAAAAAAGCATGTTGGGAACACTTTTTTGAATAAATTTGGGGGGTCTTGTGATGTGAAGTGAGTCTCCTGCAGGAATATGATGTCTCCTGATTTTTTTAAGTCCTGTAGGGCTAGTCTGCGCTTTCTATTATTTTGTAACCCTTTAACATTCAGTGATCGAACCTTAATGGGGGCCGTAGTCTTCATTGTGGGTTGTTTGTTTTTTGCTGTGTGGGGTCTTGGGACCTCCTCCTTCCCACTGGGAGGGGTCTTGCATGTAGTTGTTGGGGGATTGTTGTAGTTAGCTTTTTGTTTTTCCTAGGGGCGGGGTGGGGGCTCTTTAGACTTCGTTTGGAGGATGGGTGAGGCCTGCCAAGGAGGGGGGAGGGGTGAGGGGGGGAAGGGGGGGGGAGGGGGATAGATCTGCTGGGACAGAGCCAGCAGATGAAGAAGAGGTAGAATTTGGGCCCTGTCGGGTCCCAACATTTTGCTGCCAGGTCTCGATGTGACCGGCATTTGGGCAGTGCGTGCCCTACTGGGGTGGGTCCGGTGCAACAGTGGCTTGTGCGCAACAGGAAGGTCCGGACCTTTTGTTGTTGACGTGATGCGCCTTGCCCCTCTCAATCCTTTTTATTCTAATTCTACAGTTTATCCTATAAAACTTTGGACGGGGACAGGGTTGGCAGGGGAGGGAGGGGAGGGGGGGGGGAGTGGGGAAGTCCGCGGGGGGGACTAAAGACGTGTAGGGGAGATGGGTAAACCGTGTTCAGGAACCTTGTGATATTGGTTCACAATGTTGGGCTCTGAAATAAACAATCATGCTGAACCATTTCAATACCCTTGAGTATTTTAAACACTGTAACAACTATTAATGTATAACATTTTCATTTCCCCATCATGCAGTGACGAGCTATTTTGTTCCTGCGAGCTCATAAGACGGGGTCCCCGCCAGGGGTGCCCGCTCAGTGTTGACCTTAGGCGTTAAGTAGGACTGGCTTTCTTGCCTCCTTCTTTAATCTTTGTTGTCCGGCCTCGCTTTTACTTCTCGGGGCGCTTATACAACCTGGTAAGTCGCGTGCGGTGGGGTAGGGGGGGGGATCCGAGGGGGAGAGGGGGGGCGGGAGGGATGGGGGAGAGGGGGGGCGGGAGGGAGGGGGGGGAGGGGGGGGAAGGGAGAGGGGGGGGTGTGGGGGGGAAGGGAGATGGGGGGGTGGGGGGGGTGGGGGTGGGGGGGGGGGTGGGGGTGGGAGGGGCGGGAAGGGAGAGAGGGGGAGGGGGGGGCAGAGTGGTGAGGGAGGGTGGGCAGTGGAGGGAGGAGGGGAAGAGCGGGGGGGGTGGGGGGGGGGGAGGGGGTGGGGGGGGGGAAGGGAGGGGGGGGGTGGGAGGGGGGGGGCAGAATGGTGAGGGAGGGTGGGCAGTGGAGGGAGGAGGGGAAGAGAGGGGGAGAGGGAAGGAACGGTGGACGGTGGGGGGGGAGGAGAGGGGGGAAGGGACGGGGGAGGGGGGGAAGGGTGGGGGAGGATGGGGGGGGGGGTTTCGCTGCCTTGGGGGCCGCGTCCCCTCACTTATATTTTTGTGTCGCATATGTTTATTGCCTTGTGTGTGATCTAGACTTTGATTCAGGTCTGCTCATGGGAGGGGTTGGTAATTGGCAGAAGAGCATGCAACCTCTTCAGGTAGGAGGGGGGAAGGGAGGTAGGAGGGGGGAAGGGGGGGAGGGAGGGGAGGGGTGGGGGGGGAGGGGGGGTGTATTGTGGGGAGGGGGGGGGGGGGAGGGAGGGGGGGAAGTGGGGAGGGGGGAGGGGGGGGAGGGGGGAGGGAGGATAGGTGGGGAGAGGGTGTCTACATCCTCTGTATTATATCCTCTCCTTCTTTACACCCTGTGAGACAAGCATAGCAGTATATGCGCTTATTATATGTTTGATAGTTCTACCAGGCACAGCGAGTCTTTATATGTGATTCTGTATGTTTTGCCATAAGGGGTGGGTCTTGTCTCGGCTCCCAAACCCGCCCCGGCGTTCACCAGCCTCACACATTAAATGGGCTCCCTATCGAGTTTAGCTTCTTGTTGGGTATGAGGGAGAGGGGGGGGGGAGAGGCGGGGAAGGGAGCAGGGACATGGGGGGTGCACGGGCACACAAGGGGGGGAGTAGCCCCGTTAATATTTGTTTTGCCCGACATGTCTGTACACTGGTGTAGTGGTAGGCATACCGACAGTGTGTTCACAGTGAGCTCTCAGCCCATTGGCCGTGGAGGCCTGTCAGGCCATGTCAGGCGCCTATCTCTTTAAGAGCTCTGGTTTCGGGGCCCGCGGGTCGCCGTACTCACGATTGCCTGGAGGATCAGTTCACAGTCTCCGACTTTCGGTCTTATACCTCCTTTGGAGTCAGCTCCGCAGCCTCCCGCTTTTAGGTCTCCAAGGACCCTCCCCCCCCATGGGCAGGAGAGGGGACCAGGAGGCGGCCGGAAAAGGAATACAACACGGGGAGGGGGGGACAGGCGCAATCCTCTTCAGCCTCCCCCCCCCCCACACGCCCACCGAAACCCCCCACCCCGAAGGCTGGGTCCCGGTAGCCGATCCGGGGAGTCGGGGAAGTCCCGGTCACATCGGCGGCCATCTTTATCCGCCTCTGCACTGCTACCAGCTCGGGAGCCGATGGATCTTTCCGTAGGTGGTTGCACGGCTTGCTTCCAGGATGCTTGGTTCCTCGGGGTCGTTGTAGTCTCGTCCTGCGTCCACTCATTCCATCTGGCATCGGGTCTCCGGGGCCTCCGTCGTCGACACTGCAGGATAGGGTCAGATTAGGGTTGAACTTGTAACTGGGAACATGTGAACCAAGGTAAGTCCTGAGTTTTTTATCTTTGTTGCAGCCGTTGGCCCGCCAGGCGCTGCGATGCCCTCACTGTTGGTTCGTCGACGTCCCTGCTCCGGGTCTCGGATGTATCCGAGTCCCACGCCGAGGGGGGGTCGAGGCCCACAGCTTTGGCCAGGCGGGTCATCTCTGTGGGGTGCCAGATCGTAAGAAATTTCCCGTTTCGGTTCACGATCAATTTAAAGGGGAAGCCCCACTTGTATTTAATCCCCTGGTCCCGCATTAGTCTGGTTAGTGGTTGGAGATCTCGCCGCTTGTCCACTGTTATTTTTGACAAGTCATTATAGACCTGGAGATGGTCGTCCCGGAATGTTATAGGCTCTTTTGCTCTGCTAGCCTGCATGATCTTTTCTTTGATCGTGTACCGGTGGAGACGCGCTATGACGTCTCTTGTCCTGTTTGGGTCATCTGAACGCGGTCCCAAGGTGCGGTGGGCCCGGTCCATCTCCAGGTCTTTTATTTCCAGATCAGCGCAGAGAGATGTGAACAGGTCAGTGAGATATGCCTGCAGTTGGCCGGGGAGGACAGACTCAGGGATGCCTCTTAGCCTGATATTCTGCCTCCTATCACGGTTTTCGTGATCCTCCAGCGTGTCTTTTAGGTTGCTTATCTCCCGTCCCAGCCTGAATATCTCATTCTCTGCGGCCGATTGTGCCTGGTGCGTTTCTCCCATTTTTTCTTCCAGTGCGGTCGTGCGTTCGGTTAGTCCCGTGATATCTTGGCGCAGTTCCGTTACCGCTGCCCGCAGATCACTCTGGATGGACACGCGTAGGCTGTCTAACATGTTTTTCATCATGCTTTGGGTGAGGGTAGCTTCAGGGTTAGGCGAGTCCTCCCCTCGGTCGCGCTCTTGGGCCTGTGGCCTTGTGCCTCGTGCGTTTGAGGCTCCGGCGCCATCTTGTGATTTGCCGGTCCCCTCAGCATTTTTCTGTGAGGGGGAAAAGAACTTCGTAACCCCGTGTGCGGGTTGCGTTTTTTGTTTGGAACTCATCTCTGCTTGTTCCGGCAGCTATTACTGGGATTTTGGGGGTCTGGGGGTTGGGGGGAAAGGCGCTTTTAGTAAGCTTTGGTTATCAGGGTCCACGGAGCTCCTGTCTTACACAGCCATTCCTGTTGGCTTCCTGGACACGCCCCCGATATATTCTATTTCTATTGACTACGGAATAGGGGAGTCTTGGGTATTTTAGGAATGCTTGTCTATGTGGTTTTTACTCTGATAAAGCGCGCACGTCGCGTGAAACGCGTCGGAGGGGATTCTTCTCCTTGCTGGTTTCATGTGCCACCAATAAAGCATTTTTGTACCTGTTTTTTAACAGTCCAGCTACTACTTTTTCCTCCCATGCTTGTGGATCGTCATACACACCTTTTGCTATTGGATATCTCTAAAGACTGGAGCACGCCGACGGTTCAAGAAAAAGACTTCCAACTGAGTACAAATGTATTTCAATTACTCACTGTATCATTGTATATTACACCAAGCCCACACAGTGCAGTACAGGTTAACATATTTAGGTCCTTGAGGAGAATGCCGGTTGATCTGTGGGCTAAGTGTAATATTGGGAAACACAACAAGAAACCTGTAATAGGACTCGGTTATTCATGAGTGTTTCTGTGAGTCAAGTTCTCTATGTACCATACCATCTGGGATTCATCTGCTTAATAATATCAATGTCACAGGAGACCAATGCTTATTGACCCATTAATACCTGGATCCTTTGATTGAACAAAAGCGGGAAATAAAATAAATTGTAGTTTATTCACACAAGAAACACACGAATAAACACTTACTAGCATTCATCCAACTTAGAGAGGTGGAAGTTCCCAATCAATGTGCAGCAACCACCAGCTAACAGTCTCCATAAAAGAGAGAAAAAGACCATATAGTGTAGATGGTACTTATATTAAGAAGGTTAAATATAGAAATGGAGGCTTACACTTAGGATGAACAAAATAGGCGTAATCAATAGCGGGTAACAGGTACACAGAGAGTCGCGATCTCCTGGGTTCCTCATTGTCCTCCGGAACACTTCCTCATCCACGCCGGGGGCTCACGTCACTTCCGGTGCGTCTGAAACCTCCGGACTCGATGGTGGGAGTGGGTTCTCGGTGTTCTCTCTCTGGGTACTATCTGACTAGACAGTACGCGTTTCGCCGTTTTGTGCATACGGCTTCATCAGGAGTGATGATTGGCTGCATACTAAGACTTTACCCTTAAGCCCTACCCCCTAATAACATATCATTGGCTGTGTAATACAATCGTCACATATGTAGATAGAGGGGTCGGATTAGTCTCTCTAATTGGACACATATACAATATAATATAAAATATAAAATACCTCAAGCTCAGAAAAAGTAAATATAATTAAGGCTCATATTAAAAACAAATATGTTTCAGGCTCACATTCAGCACAGATAGCCATATAGGGCGCATATAGAACGTATTGAAAATATTTAAATAAATATGCCCAATTATGATTATAGGGTTAATATATGTAGTTAAGATGCGCCGAATTGAAATTTAGAATATATCATTCGGATTTGCTTATGCATTGATGTATAGCATATGCAAGATACTACTATTTTAGGACAGCTTTAAAATATTTTTAATTCGTTCTATATGCGCCCTATATGGCTATCTGTGCTGAATGTGTTTTTAATATGAGCCTTAAATATATTACACACACACCTATCTGTGTGTATCACATTCACATATAATACTAATAATAATAACAACACATTAATAATAATAATAACACACACACACACCTCTCTATCTGTGTATATAACATACACATATAAAACTAATAATAATAACACATTAATAATACTAATAACACACCTCTATCTGTGTGTATCACAAACACATATAATAATAACAAAAACACACACACACACACACATCTCTATCTGTGTGTATAACATACACATATAATAATAACACACACACACATATCTCTATCTGTGTGTATAACAAACACATATAATACTAACAATAACGCACACACACATCTCTATCTGTGTGTATCACAAACACATATTATAATAATAACACACACACACATCTCTATCTGTGTGTATCACATACACATATAATACTAATAATAACACATTAATAATACTAATAACACACACACACATCTCTGTGTGTAGCACATATACATATAATAATAACACACACACATCTCTATCTGTGTGTAGCACAAACACATATAATACTGATAATAATAACACATTAATAATACTAATAATAACACACACACATCTCTATCTGTGTGTAGCACAAACACATATAATACTGATAATAATAATAACACATTAATAATACTAATAATAATAATATATGTATCACATACACATATAATACTAATAATAATAATAACACATTAATAATACTAATAACACACCTCTATCTGTGTGTATCACAAACACATATAATAATAACAAAAACACATCTCTATCTGTGTGTATCACATACACATATAATACTAATAATAATAACACATTAATAATACTAGTAATAACACACACACACACACACCACAGATACACACACACACACACACACACACACACACACACACACACACACACACACACACACACACACACACACACACACACACACACACACACACACACACACACACACACACACACACACACACACACACACACACACACAGTTACAGGGGTGAGGACTTTCCCTGTGTAACACTGCCCTCTTCCGGCACTTTTGGGTTACTGCAGGTCTTGCATTTGAGTGAGGAAGCCACAAGTCACCAGACCAGCCCGCCCCCTTTTCTCATTGGCTTTTTCTCCTTATAGGCGGGGACTGAACGTGACGTGTTCGGCAGTGACGCGACGAGTTGTGCCTGCATGTACACGTGTCCTGTGAAGCGATTAACAGCAACGGAGCCGGGATGCAGGTGAGAACGCGTGTGACGTCACTGGTGACGCGCTGACTCCCACCTCTAAACCTACCCGCGCAATAAGGCACCCAGGAAGTGACGTAACCAACTGAAGTGCCTTACTGGGACACAATGACAGCCTGAGAGGGGACAGAGGGACACAGTGACACACATCATTAGAGGGGTCAGAGGGACACAGTGACACACAGCCTGAGAGGGGACAGAGGGACACAGTGACACACAGCCTGAGAGGGGACAGAGGGACACAGTGACACACAGCCTGAGAGGGGACAGAGGGATACAGTGACACACAGCCTGAGAGGGGACAGAGGGACACAGTGACACACAGCCTGAGAGGGGACAGAGGGACACAGTGACACACAGCCTGAGAGGGGACACAGTGACACACAGCCTGAGAGGGGACAGAGGGACACAGTGACACACAGCCTGAGAGGGGACAGAGGGACACAGTGACACTGCCTGAGAGGGGACAGAGGGACAGAGTGACACACAGCCTGAGAGGGGACACAGTGACACATAGCCTGAGAGGGGACACAGTCGGAGAGGGGACAGAGGGACACAGTGACACACAGTCTGAGAGGGGACAGAGGGACACAGTGACACACAGCCTGAGAGGGGACAGAGGGACACAGTGACACACAGCCTGAGAGGGGACAGAGGAACACAGTGACACACAGCCTGAGAGGGGACAGAGGGACACAGTGACACACAGCCTGAGAGGGGACAGAGGGACAGAGTGACACACAGCCTGAGAGGGGACAGAGGGACACAGTGACACACAGTCTAAGAGGGGACAGAGGGACACAGTGACACACAGCCTGAGAGGGGACAGAGGGACACAGTGACACAGCCTGAGAGGGGACAGAGGGACACAGTGACACACAGCCTGAGAGGGGACAGAGGGACACAGTGACACTGCCTGAGAGGGGACAGAGTGATACAGTGACACAGTCTGAGAGGGGACAGAGGGACACACAGCCTGAGAGAGGACAGAGGGACACACAACCAGAGAGGGGACAGGGGGACACAGTGACACACAGCCTGAGAGGGGACAGAGGGACACAGTGACACACAGCCTGAGAGGGGACAGAGGGACACAGTGACACACAGCCTGAGAGGGGACAGAGGGATACAGTGACACAGTCTGAGAGGGGACAGAGGGACACAGTGAAACACAGCCAGAGAGGGGACACAGTGACACACAGCCAGAGAGGGGACACAGTGACACACAGCCAGAGAGGGGACACAGTGACACACAGCCAGAGAGGGGACACAGTGAAACACAGCCAGAGAGGGGACAGGGTGACGCACAGCCAGAGAGGGGACAGGGTGACGCACAGCCAGAGAGGGGACAGGGTGACGCACAGCCAGAGAGGGGACAGGGTGACGCACAGCCAGAGAGGGGACAGGGTGACGCACAGCCAGAGAGGGGACAGGGTGACGCACAGCCAGGGAGGGGACAGAGGGACGCACAGCCAGAGAGGGGACAGAGGGACGCACAGCCAGAGAGGAGACACAGTGACACACAGCCAGAGAGGGGACAGAGTGACGCACAGCCAGAGAGGGGACAGGGTGACGCACAGCCAGAGAGGGGACAGGGTGACGCACAGCCAGAGAGGGGACAGGGTGACGCACAGCCAGAGAGGGGACAGGGGGACGCACAGCCAGAGAGGGGACAGAGGGACGCACAGCCAGAGAGGGGACAGAGGAACACACAGCCTGAGAGGGGACAGGGTGACGCACAGCCAGAGAGGGGACAGAGTGACGCACAGCCAGAGAGGGGACAGAGTGACACACAGCCAGAGAGGGGACAGAGTGACACACAGCCAGAGAAGGGACAGAGTGACACACAGCCAGAGAGGGGACAGGGTGACACACAGCCAGAGAGGGGACAGAGTGACACACAGCCAGAGAGGGGACAGGGTGACACACAGCCAGAGAGGGGACAGAGGGACACACAGCCAGAGAGGAGACACAGTGACACACAGCCAGAGAGGGGACAGAGGGACACACAGCCTGAGAGGAGACAGAGTGAGGGGACAGAGGGACACAGTGACACACAGCCAGAGAGGGGACAGAGGGACGCACAGCCAGAGAGGGGACAGAGTGACGCACAGCCAGAGAGGGGACACAGTGACGCACAGCCAGAGAGGGGACACAGTGACGCACAGCCTGAGCGGGGACATGGTGACACAGCCTGAGAGGGGACAGTGTGACACAGCCTGAGAGGGGACACAGTGACGCACAGCCTGAGAGGGGAAAGAGGGACACACAGCCTGAGAGGGGACAGAGTGCCACACAGCCTGAGAGGGGACAGTGACAAACAGCCTGAGAGGGGACAGAGTGACGCACCGCCTGAGAGGGGACAGTGACACAGAGCCTGAGAGGGGACACAGTGACACAGAAGCTGAGAAGGGACACAGTGACACACAGCCTGAGAGGGGACAGAGGGACACACAGCCTGAGAGAGGACAGAGGGACACAGTGACACACAGCCTGAGAGGGGACAGAGGGACACAGTGACACACAGCCTGAGAGAGGACAGAGGGACACAGTGACACACAGCCTGGGAGGGGACAGAGGGACACAGTGACACACAGCCTGAGAGGGGACAGAGGGACACAGTGACACACAGCCTGAGAGGGGACAGAGGGACACAGTGACACACAGACTGAGAGGGGACAGAGGGACACAGTGACACACAGCCTGAGAGGGGGCAGAGGGACACAGTGACACACAGCCTGAGAGGGGACAGAGGGACACACAGCCTGGGAAGGGACAGTGACACAGTGACACACAGCCTGAGAGGGGACAGAGGGACACAGTGACACACAGCCTGAGAGGGGGCAGAGGGACACACAGCCTGGGAAGGGACAGTGACACACAGCCTGAGAGGGGACAGAGTGACGCAGTTTATTTATTTATTTATGTATTTATTTATAAAATATTTTACCAGGAAGTCATACATTGAGAGTTACCTCTCGTTCTCACGTATGTCCTGGGCACAGAGTAAAACAAATAATACATGGTTACAAATACAGTTACATAAATGAACAGGGTATACAATATATACATTGCGTGCACAGTTAAAGAAAATATATATTACTAGCTGAGAGACCCGGCGTTGCCCGGGCGTGGAAGGGGGGGGGGCATGGAGTGGAAGGGGGGAGGGGAGGGCAAAGGGCTGGGGGGCAAAGGGCAGGGGGGCAAAGGGCAGGGAGGGGCGGGGGGGCAAAGGGCAGAGAGGGGCGGGGGGGCAAAGGGCAGAGAGGGGCGGGGGGGCAAAGGGCAGGGAGGGGCGGGGGGCAAAGGGCAGGGAGGGGCAAAGGGCAGGAGGTATATATATATATACCTACACATACATATACCTACCTACAAACACACATCCACATATATAAATACCCACATCTACTTTACTGCTAACACATGAATCCACACCTCTATCCCCTACATAAATCCCTATATAGATTTACCAATATCTACCCAGTGCACCCCTCCTCGCACCTAAGTGCAAACATTCCCAACGACCCCCCGTAATTGAAAGGTGTGGGAAGGGAGAGCGCGGGAGCAGCCTCCTCTCCAGCCGCATGGCTGGACCGCCGCTGTGCGCCTTTAACTCCACCGTGAAAGGAGCGCAAGCGCCGCATGCCCCTTGGCTGCGGGAAACCCCGTGGGTACCGGGAGGGGGACCTGACCGTGTCCCGTAGGTGACTTGTGTGCCTCCCGCGCGGGCCGCACACGATGGCAAACAGTCCCACACCTACCCGACACTGCCTGTGCGGGTCGCGTGCTTCCACCGGACGCCCCCCCCACGCACACAAACCCCTCTGCCCTGAGACCACTAATCCCGCCGGGCGTCCGCCGTGGCCCCAAAGGGGTAGGAGAGGGGGGGGGCCTCTG
Source organism: Ascaphus truei (assembly GCF_040206685.1). Classification (NCBI taxonomy): domain Eukaryota; kingdom Metazoa; phylum Chordata; class Amphibia; order Anura; family Ascaphidae; genus Ascaphus; species Ascaphus truei. The sequence goes on from NW_027454027.1 coordinate 94,762, forward strand.
CCCCACACTATGCTCCCACTCGGGAGAAGGAAGGCCCCCCCGGGGGAGAAGCTGTACTTACGTGGCCTCGGGTCCAGGAGAGTGCGGGGAGAACTCCAAAGCAATTAGCTGGCGGGTGGCAAAGAGGACTTGCCCCCGCCAGCTTGGCCTTAAAAAGGAGGGGGAGGGGGGGGGAGGAAAAAGCACGGGAGACCCGGGGAAAGGAGGAGGTGCGCGCGGGTCCCGATGAGCGGTGTGTGTGTGTGTGTGTGGTCACTCCACCTCAGGCCAATGAGAGGTGCGGGGGCGGGCGGCCCGAGGGACCAATGAGATTTCCCCTAGGGACACAGGAAGATGCAGACAGGCATACAGTGCTTTCACTTTTATATAAGATAAGATAAGATGAGCGTATGTAACAGTTACAGACCAGATTAAAGTGTGAGACAGCCTTAGATTTGAAAGAACTTAAACTGGTGGTGGATGTGAGAGTCTCTGGTAGGTTGTTCCAGTTTTAGGGTGCACGGAAGGAGAAGGAGGAACGGTGACACACAGCCTGAGAGAGGACAGAGGGACACAGTGACACACAGCCTGAGAGAGGACACAGTGACACACAGCCTGAGAGGGGACACAGTGACACACAGCCTGAGAGGGGACACAGTGACACACAGCCTGGGAAGGGACAGAGGGACACACAGCCTGGGAAGGGACAGTGACACACAGCCTGGGAAGGGACAGAGGGACACACAGCCTGGGAGGGACAGAGGGACACACAGCCTGAGAGGGGACAGAGGGACACACAGCCTGGGAGGGACAGAGGGACACAGTCACACAGCCTGGGAGGGACAGAGGGACACACAGCCTGGGAGGGACAGAGGGACACACAGCCTGGGAAGGGACAGAGGGACACACAGCCTGGGAGGGACAGAGGGACACACAGCCTGGGAAGGGACAGTTACACACAGCCAGAGAGGGGACAGAGTGACACACAGCCAGAGGGGACAGAGGGACACACAGCCTGGGAAGGGACAGAGGGACACACAGCCTGGGAGGGACAGAGGGACACACAGCCTGGGAAGGGACAGTTACACACAGCCAGAGAGGGGACAGAGGGACACACAGCCTGGGAAGGGACAGTTACACACAGCCAGAGAGGGGACAGAGTGACACACAGCCAGAGAGGGGACAGAGGGACACACAGCCTGGGAAGGGACAGAGGGACACACAGCCTGGGAGGGACAGAGGGACACACAGCCTGGGAGGGACAGTTACACACAGCCAGAGAAGGGACAAAGGGACAGTGACACACAGCCTGGGAGGGGACAGAGGGACACAGTCACACAGCCTGGGAGGGCCTGAGAGGGGACGCACTGACATTGTGCTTGTTTGTCTCACAGGACTTGCAGAACCTGCCCATTGACATCCAGACCAGCCGTCTGCTTGGTGAGTGCCACCTAGAGGGGGGAGGTGGTTAGGGTCAGCTAAAGATGGCCGTGCTGTTATATTGCCCCCTCTGCTGTTTTGTGCACAGACTGGCTGGTGGACAGGCGGCACTGCGCCCTCAAGTGGCAAAGCCGAGTACTGCAGATCAGAGAGCGGATAAACCAGGCCATGCAGGACATGCCGGAGCACGAGGAGATACGGGGGCTGCTGTCAGGGACATGTGAGGGGGGAGGGGGGGGCACGGGAGGGGGGGGAACATGCCGGAGCACGAGGAGATACGGGGGCTGCTGTCAGGGACATGTGAGGGGGGGAGGGGGGGGCACGGGAGGGGGGGGAACATGCCGGAGCACGAGGAGATACGGGGGCTGCTGTCAGGGACATGTGAGGGGGGGAGGGGGGGGGCACGGGAGGGGGGGACACGGGAGGGGGGGGAACATGCCGGAGCACGAGGAGATACGGGGGCTGCTGTCAGGGACATGTGAGGGGGGAGGGGGGGACATGCCGGAGCACGAGGAGATCCAGGGGCTGCTGTCAGGGACATGTGAGGGGGGGAGGGGGGGACACGGGAGGGGGGGAACATGCCGGAGCACGAGGAGATACGGGGGCTGCTGTCAGGGACATGTGAGGGGGGGAGGGGGGGGCACGGGAGGGGGGGGAACATGCCGGAGCACGAGGAGATACAGGGGCTGCTGTCAGGGACATGTGAGGGGGGAGGGGGGGACACGGGAGAGGGGGACACGGGAGGGGGGGGAACATGCCGGAGCACGAGGAGATCCGGGGGCTGCTGTCAGGGACATGTGAGGGGGGGAGGGAGAGGCACGGGAGGGGGGGACACGGGAGGGGGGGGAACATGCCGGAGCACGAGGAGATACGGGGGCTGCTGTCAGGGACATGTGAGGGGGGGAGGGGGGGCACGGGAGGGGGGGACACGGGAGGGGGGGGAACATGCCGGAGCACGAGGAGATACGGGGGCTGCTGTCAGGGACATGTGAGGGGGGAGGGGGGGACACGGGAGGGGGGGACATGCCGGAGCACGAGGAGATCCGGGGGCTGCTGTCAGGGACATGTGAGGGGGGGAGGGGGGGACACGGGAGGGGGGGAACATGCCGGAGCACGAGGAGATACGGGGGCTGCTGTCAGGGACATGTGAGGGGGGCAGGGGGGGACACGGGAGGGGGGGACATGCCGGAGCACGAGGAGATCCGGGGGCTGCTGTCAGGGACATGTGAGGGGGGGAGGGGGGGACATGCCGGAGCACGAGGAGATCCGGGGGCTGCTGTCAGGGACATGGGAGGGGGGGACACGGGAGGGGGGGACATGCCGGAGCACGAGGAGATCCGGGGGCTGCTGTCAGGGATATGTGAGGGGGGATGGGGGGGACACGGGAGGGGGGGACATTCCGGAGCACGAGGAGATCCGGGGGCTGCTGTCAGGGACATGTGAGGGGGGGACACGGGAGGGGGGGACATGCCGGAGCACGAGGAGATCCGGGGGCTGCTGTCAGGGACATGTGAGGGGGGGGGACACGGGAGGGGGGGACATGCCGGAGCACGAGGAGATCCGGGGGCTGCTGTCAGGGACATGTGAGGGGGGGAGGGGGGGACATGCCGGAGCACGAGGAGATCCGGGGGCTGCTGTCAGGGACATGTGAGGGGGGGGACACGGGAGGGGGGGACATGCTGGAGCACGAGGAGATACGGGGGCTGCTGTCAGGGACATGTGAGGGGGGCAGGGGGGGACACGGGAGGGGGGGGAACATGCCGGAGCACGAGGAGATCCGGGGGCTGCTGTCAGGGACATGTGAGGGGGGGAGGGTGGGCACGGGAGGGGGGGGAACATGCCGGAGCACGAGGAGATACGGGGGCTGCTGTCAGGGACATGTGAGGGGGGAGGGGGGGACACGGGAGGGGGGGAACATGCCGGAGCACGAGGAGATACGGGGGCTGCTGTCAGGGACATGTGAGGGGGGCAGGGGGGGACACGGGAGGGGGGGACATGCCGGAGCACGAGGAGATCCGGGGGCTGCTGTCAGGGACATGTGAGGGGGGACACGGGAGGGGGGGACATGCCGGAGCACGAGGAGATCCGGGGGCTGCTGTCAGGGACATGTGAGGGGGGAGGGGGGGACACGGGAGGGGGGGACATGCCGGAGCACGAGGAGATCCGGGGGCTGCTGTCAGGGATATGTGAGGGGGGATGGGGGGGACACGGGAGGGGGGGACATGCCGGAGCACGAGGAGATCCGGGGGCTGCTGTCAGGGACATGTGAGGGGGGGGACATGCCGGAGCACGAGGAGATCCGGGGGCTGCTGTCAGGGACATGTGAGGGGGGGGGACACGGGAGGGGGGGACATGCCGGAGCACGAGGAGATCCGGGGGCTGCTGTCAGGGACATGTGAGGGGGGGAGGGGGGGACATGCCGGAGCACGAGGAGATCCGGGGGCTGCTGTCAGGGACATGTGAGGGGGGGGGACAAGGGAGGGGGGGACATGCCGGAGCACGAGGGGATCCGGGGGCTGCTGTCAGGGACATGTGAGGGGGGGAGGGGGGGACATGCCGGAGCACGAGGAGATCCGGGGGCTGCTGTCAGGGACATGTGAGGGGGGGACACGGGAGGGGGGGACATGCTGGAGCACGAGGAGGGCAGGGACAAGGGATGGGAGACACATGACATGCCGGAGCACGAGGAGATTTGGGGGCTGTTGTCAGGGACATGGGGTGGGGGGGACACTGGGGGGGGGGGTGAGAGCCAGTGCTGATATCTCACTTCTCCTCCCAGATATTCATTACTTTCACTGTGTGAAGATCGTGGAAATCCTGAGGGGAACAGAAGCTGCGAGCCGGAACCTGTTCGGGAGATACTCATCCCAGCGCATGAAGGTAACACCGCTAACCCGCAGAGCTGACACTCTGACACAGCACAGTGTGGGATAGTGTTAGCTCTCTGGGGCAGATGATCCAGTCCTGATGTAATTCGGAGGTCTCGGGACACAAGAAGGGGGAGAGTTACCCCCGGTTGTACCGCAGAGTATCCTCACTGCAACGTCAGAAGTGAAACACCGGAGCCAGCAGAACAGCCGATCCACAATCCCGAGTAAACAACTGTTTATTATGTATTTATGCACCTCTATAAGCTCCAATTGCACCTACACCCCACTGTTACAGTTGGGTTAGGGTTAAGCGATATAAAGCCCCATATGTATCGCACCCACATGCCACGGTTATAGTTGGGTTAGGGTTAAGCGAGATAAAGCCCCATATGTATCGCACCCACATGCCACGGTTATAGTTGGGTTAGGGTTAAGCGAGATAAAGCCCCATATGTATCGCACCCACATGCCACGGTTATAGTTGGGTTAGGGTTAAGCGAGATAAAGCCCCATATGTATCGCACCCACATGCCACGGTTATAGTTGGGCTAGGGTTAAGCGATATAAAGCCCCATATGTATCGCACCCACATGCCACGGTTATAGTTGGGCATTGGTGAAAGACCTGATCACAAGTGAAGAAGATAAAGCGCCTCCTCAATAAGCCACGAGAAACCAGGCTTTATTAAGGGCTCGCCTACGCTTCCGCAAGCGCGCGGAAGCGCAGGTCTTAGGGAAATGTAAAATTTCCCCGTTTGCCGGAGCGCAGGGCCGGTCACGTGAGCGATTCGCCCAATGAGGACGAACCAGCTCCGTGACGTCACTGGCCCGCCCCCTGACGGCGCGCAGGGAAAACACCCACAAGGCCAGGGAAAGCACCTGCTTTCCCTGAGCCTCAGCACGCCTCAGCACGCCAGCGGGCAGCTTGGCCGAGGCCTTAAACATCCAGATGAAAGACAATATTAATGTATTAATGCTATGAATAGAACAAAAGGTGATCAACAAACAGGAACGCCTAACTCCAGTGCTACAGGAACGCCGAACTCCAGTGCTACAGGAACGCCTAACTCCAGTGCTACAGGAACGCCGAACTCCAGTGCTACAGGAACGCCGAACTCCAGTGCTACAGGAACGCCGAACTCCAGTGCTACAGGAACGCCGCTGCCAGTGCTACAGGAACGCCGAACTCCAGTGCTACAGGAACGCCGAACTCCAGTGCTACAGGAACGCCGAACTCCAGTGCTACAGGAACGCCGCTGCCAGTGCTACAGGAACGCCGAACTCCAGTGCTACAGGAACGCCGAACTCCAGTGCTACAGGAACGCCGAACTCCAGTGCTACAGGAACGCCGAACTCCAGTGCTACAGGAACGCCGAACTCCAGTGCTACAGGAACGCCGAACTCCAGTGCTACAGGAACGCCGAACTCCAGTGCTACAGGAACGCCTAACTCCAGTGCTACAGGAACGCCGCTGCCAGTGCTACAGGAACGCCGAACTCCAGTGCTACAGGAACGCCGAACTCCAGTGCTACAGGAACGCCGCTGCCAGTGCTACAGGAACGCCGAACTCCAGTGCTACAGGAACGCCGAACTCCAGTGCTACAGGAACGCCGAACTCCAGTGCTACAGGAACGCCGCTGCCAGTGCTACAGGAACGCCGAACTCCAGTGCTACAGGAACGCCGAACTCCAGTGCTACAGGAACGCCGAACTCCAGTGCTACAGGAACGCCGAACTCCAGTGCTACAGGAACGCCGAACTCCAGTGCTACAGGAACGCCGAACTCCAGTGCTACAGGAACGCCGAACTCCAGTGCTACAGGAACGCCGAACTCCAGTGCTACAGGAACGCCGAACTCCAGTGCTACAGGAACGCCGAACTCCAGTGCTACAGGAACGCCGAACTCCAGTGCTACAGGAACGCCGAACTCCAGTGCTACAGGAACGCCGCTGCCAGTGCTACAGGAACGCCGAACTCCAGTGCTACAGGAACGCCGAACTCCAGTGCTACAGGAACGCCGAACTCCAGTGCTACAGGAACGCCGAACTCCAGTGCTACAGGAACGCCGAACTCCAGTGCTACAGGAACGCCGCTGCCAGTGCTACAGGAACGCCTAACTCCAGTGCTACAGGAACGCCGAACTCCAGTGCTACAGGAACGCCGAACTCCAGTGCTACAGGAACCCCGAACTCCAGTGCTACAGGAACCCCGAACTCCAGTGCTACAGGAACGCCGAACTCCAGTGCTACAGGAACGCCGAACTCCAGTGCTACAGGAACGCCGCTGCCAGTGCTACAGGAACGCCGAACTCCAGTGCTACAGGAACGCCGAACTCCAGTGCTACAGGAACGCCGAACTCCAGTGCTACAGGAACGCCGAACTCCAGTGCTACAGGAACGCCGCTGCCAGTGCTACAGGAACGCCGAACTCCAGTGCTACAGGAACGCCGAACTCCAGTGCTACAGGAACGCCGAACTCCAGTGCTACAGGAACGCCGCTGCCAGTGCTACAGGAACGCCTAACTCCAGTGCTACAGGAACGCCGAACTCCAGTGCTACAGGAACGCCGAACTCCAGTGCTACAGGAACGCCGAACTCCAGTGCTACAGGAACGCCGAACTCCAGTGCTACAGGAACGCCGAACTCCAGTGCTACAGGAACGCCGAACTCCAGTGCTACAGGAACGCCGAACTCCAGTGCTACAGGAACGCCGAACTCCAGTGCTACAGGAACGCCGAACTCCGGTGCTACAGGAACGCCGAACTCCGGTGCTACAGGAACGCCGAACTCCGGTGCTACAGGAACGCCGAACTCCAGTGCTACAGGAACGCCGAACTCCAGTGCTACAGGAACGCCTAACTCCAGTGCTACAGGAACGCCTAACTCCAGTGCTACAGGAACGCCGAACTCCAGTGCTACAGGAACCCCGAACTCCAGTGCTACAGGAACGCCGAACTCCAGTGCTACAGGAACGCCGAACTCCAGTGCTACAGGAACCCCGAACTCCAGTGCTACAGGAACCCCGAACTCCAGTGCTACAGGAACGCCGAACTCCAGTGCTACAGGAACGCCGAACTCCAGTGCTACAGGAACGCCGAACTCCAGTGCTACAGGAACGCCGAACTCCAGTGCTACAGGAACGCCGAACTCCAGTGCTACAGGAACGCCGAACTCCAGTGCTACAGGAACGCCGCTGCCAGTGCTACAGGAACGCCGAACTCCAGTGCTACAGGAACGCCGAACTCCAGTGCTACAGGAACGCCGAACTCCAGTGCTACAGGAACGCCGAACTCCAGTGCTACAGGAACGCCGAACTCCAGTGCTACAGGAACGCCGCTGCCAGTGCTACAGGAACGCCGAACTCCAGTGCTACAGGAACGCCGAACTCCAGTGCTACAGGAACGCCGAACTCCAGTGCTACAGGAACGCCGAACTCCAGTGCTACAGGAACGCCGAACTCCAGTGCTACAGGAACGCCGAACTCCAGTGCTACAGGAACGCCGAACTCCAGTGCTACAGGAACGCCGAACTCCAGTGCTACAGGAACGCCGAACTCCAGTGCTACAGGAACGCCGAACTCCAGTGCTACAGGAACGCCGCTGCCAGTGCTACAGGAACGCCGCTGCCAGTGCTACAGGAACGCCGCTGCCAGTGCTACAGGAACGCCGCTGCCAGTGCTACAGGAACGCCGCTGCCAGTGCTACAGGAACGCCGAACTCCAGTGCTACAGGAACGCCGAACTCCAGTGCTACAGGAACGCCGAACTCCAGTGCTACAGGAACGCCGCTGCCAGTGCTACAGGAACGCCGAACTCCAGTGCTACAGGAACGCCGAACTCCAGTGCTACAGGAACGCCACTGCCAGTGCTACAGGAACGCCGAACTCCAGTGCTACAGGAACGCCGAACTCCAGTGCTACAGGAACGCCGAACTCCAGTGCTACAGGAACGCCGAACTCCAGTGCTACAGGAACGCCGAACTCCAGTGCTACAGGAACGCCGCTGCCAGTGCTACAGGAACGCCGAACTCCAGTGCTACAGGAACGCCGAACTCCAGTGCTACAGGAACGCCGAACTCCAGTGCTACAGGAACGCCGAACTCCAGTGCTACAGGAACGCCGAACTCCAGTGCTACAGGAACGCCGAACTCCAGTGCTACAGGAACGCCGAACTCCAGTGCTACAGGAACGCCGAACTCCAGTGCTACAGGAACGCCGAACTCCAGTGCTACAGGAACGCCGAACTCCAGTGCTACAGGAACGCCGCTGCCAGTGCTACAGGAACGCCGAACTCCAGTGCTACAGGAACGCCGAACTCCAGTGCTACAGGAACGCCGAACTCCAGTGCTACAGGAACGCCGAACTCCAGTGCTACAGGAACGCCGAACTCCAGTGCTACAGGAACGCCGAACTCCAGTGCTACAGGAACGCCGAACTCCAGTGCTACAGGAACGCCGAACTCCAGTGCTACAGGAACGCCGAACTCCAGTGCTACAGGAACGCCGAACTCCAGTGCTACAGGAACGCCGAACTCCAGTGCTACAGGAACGCCGAACTCCAGTGCTACAGGAACGCCGCTGCCAGTGCTACAGGAACGCCGCTGCCAGTGCTACAGGAACGCCGCTGCCAGTGCTACAGGAACGCCGCTGCCAGTGCTACAGGAACGCCGAACTCCAGTGCTACAGGAACGCCGAACTCCAGTGCTACAGGAACGCCGAACTCCAGTGCTACAGGAACGCCGCTGCCAGTGCTACAGGAACGCCGAACTCCAGTGCTACAGGAACGCCGAACTCCAGTGCTACAGGAACGCCACTGCCAGTGCTACAGGAACGCCGAACTCCAGTGCTACAGGAACGCCGAACTCCAGTGCTACAGGAACGCCGAACTCCAGTGCTACAGGAACGCCGAACTCCAGTGCTACAGGAACGCCACTGCCAGTGCTACAGGAACGCCGAACTCCAGTGCTACAGGAACGCCGAACTCCAGTGCTACAGGAACGCCGAACTCCAGTGCTACAGGAACGCCGAACTCCAGTGCTACAGGAACGCCGAACTCCAGTGCTACAGGAACGCCGAACTCCAGTGCTACAGGAACGCCGCTGCCAGTGCTACAGGAACGCCGCTGCCAGTGCTACAGGAACGCCGCTGCCAGTGCTACAGGAACGCCGAACTCCAGTGCTACAGGAACGCCGAACTCCAGTGCTACAGGAACGCCGAACTCCAGTGCTACAGGAACGCCGAACTCCAGTGCTACAGGAACGCCGCTGCCAGTGCTACAGGAACGCCGAACTCCAGTGCTACAGGAACGCCGAACTCCAGTGCTACAGGAACGCCGCTGCCAGTGCTACAGGAACGCCGAACTCCAGTGCTACAGGAACGCCGAACTCCAGTGCTACAGGAACGCCGAACTCCAGTGCTACAGGAACGCCGAACTCCAGTGCTACAGGAACGCCGCTGCCAGTGCTACAGGAACGCCGAACTCCAGTGCTACAGGAACGCCGCTGCCAGTGCTACAGGAACGCCGAACTCCAGTGCTACAGGAACGCCGAACTCCAGTGCTACAGGAACGCCACTGCCAGTGCTACAGGAACGCCGAACTCCAGTGCTACAGGAACGCCGAACTCCAGTGCTACAGGAACGCCGAACTCCAGTGCTACAGGAACGCCGAACTCCAGTGCTACAGGAACGCCGAACTCCAGTGCTACAGGAACGCCGCTGCCAGTGCTACAGGAACGCCGCTGCCCGTGCTACAGGAACGCCGCTGCCAGTCCTCAGGAACGCCGCTGCCCGTGCTACAGGAACGCCACTGCCAGTCCTCAGGAACGCCGCTGCCCGTGCTACAGGAACGCCGCTGCCAGTCCTCAGGAACGCCGCCGCCAGGAGTGTGGGTCACACTGTGTTCCCTCTCTGGTCCAAATCTCGCGATCGCTGCCTCCGGTAGCACAGTCCTCACAAGATCGGCAGGTTCACCATGGGGAGATTCTTGGGTTAATTAATATCAGCATGAATGATGATATAGATAGCAGAATAAGTCCATATAATGATAAGAGTCCCTACGCGTTTCGTCGCGGTATATGTGACTTCATCAGGGATAATCAGCTGCATCAAATGTGCTTTTATATAGCCTAACCAGCTTTTGTGACCGGCTGCATAATTACTTCATTGGTTACACATAAACTTTGCAGCCAATGGAACAACAGAGTGTCTGCTGTGGGAAATTGCATACTGTATACTCACAAACAACAATGGACAGAGTGTCTGCTGTGGGAAATTGCATACTGTATACTCACAAACAACAATGGACAGAGTGTCTGCTGTGGGAAATTGCATACTGTATACTCACAAACAACAATGGACAGAGTGTCTGCTGTGGGAAATTGCATACTGTATACTCACAAACAACAATGGACAGAGTGTCTGCTGTGGGAAATTGCATACTGTATACTCACAAACAACAATGGACAGAGTGTCTGCTGTGGGAAATTGCATACTGTATACTCACAAACAACAATGGACAGAGTGTCTGCTGTGGGAAATTGCATACTGTATACTCACAAACAACAATGGACAGAGTGTCTGCTGTGGGAAATTGCATACTGTATACTCACAAACAACAATGGACAGAGTGTCTGCTGTGGGAAATTGCATACTGTATACTCACAAACAACAATGGACAGAGTGTCTGCTGTGGGAAATTGCATACTGTATACTCACAAACAACAATGGACAGAGTGTCTGCTGTGGGAAATTGCATACTGTATACTCACAAACAACAATGGACAGAGTGTCTGCTGTGGGAAATTGCATACTGTATACTCACAAACAACAATGGACAAAACAGGTCACCTGTGTTAAAATTCCAAAAATCTTATTATATATTAGTGAAAGCACTGTATGCCTGTCTGCATCTCCTGTGTCCCTAGGGGAAATCTCATTGGTCCCTTGGCATGCCCGCCCCCGCACCTCTCATTGGCCTGAGGCGGAGTGACGACACACACACACACACACACACACACACTGTTGCTTGGCCTCACTCTCCCCTGTCAGTTGGACCGCAGCTCACCTTCCACACCCCCCCCCCCCTCCTCTCCCGGTGCCCCTCCTCTCCCGGTGCCCCTCACTCTCTCCCCCCTCCCCACCTCACCCAAATCCCCACGCTCCGCAACATCCCCAGCCGCACCATCACCCTCACCGTGCGCCGCTCCCGGAGAGGGGAAGCGCGGCCCTCCTGCTCAGCAGCAAACTCCAGGCTCCTCCCCCCTCGCGGCGCGGCCCGGGCCTCCTGCACTCCCCCTCACGTGCGCCGCTCCCGGACGGAGGGTAAGCGCGGCGCGGGCCTCCTGCCACTCTTGCCCCCCCCCCGCCTGCTTCCCGAACTCACCTCCTGCCCCAGCCAGATGCCACGGGGTCAAGGTAAGTCACCCACCGTCTCCCACCCACGCACTGTCACCCAGTCACCCACACACCCACCCAGTCACCCACTTTCACCCAGTCACCCACTCACTCAGTCACCCACTCACTCAGTCACCCACCCACTCACTCACTTAGTCACCCAACCAACCACCCACCCACTTAGTCACCCACCCACCCACTCACTTAGTCACCCACCCACTCACTTAGTCACCCACCCACTCACTCAGTCACCCACACACCCAGTCACCCACACACCCACCCACCCAGTCACCCACACACCCACCCACCCAGTTACCCACACACCCACCAAGTCAAACAGACACTTTCACCCAGTCACCCACTCACTCAGTCACGCACTCACTCAGTCACCCACTCACTCAGTCACCCACCCACTCAGTTACCCACCCAGTCACCCAGTCACCCACCCATTCAGTCACCCACCCATTCAGTCAGTCACCCAGTCACCCACCCACCCATTCAGTCAGTCACCCAGTCACCCACCCATTCAGTCAGTCTCCCAGTCACCCACCCATTCAGTCAGTCACCCAGTCATTCAGTCAGTCACCCACCCATTCTGTCATTCAGTCAGTCAGTCACCCACTCACCCACCCATTCAGTCACCCACTCACCCACCCATTCAGTCAGTCACCCACTCACCCACCCATTCAGTCAGTCACCCACTCACCCACCCATTCAGTCAGTCACCCACTCACCCATCCATTCAGTCAGTCACCCACTCACCCACCCAGTCAGTCACCCACTCACCCACCCAGTCGGTCACCCACTCACCCACCCAGTCAGTCACCCACTCACCCACCCAGTCAGTCACCCATTCAGTCTCCCACTCACCCACCCATTCAGTCTCCCACTCACCCACCCAGTCAGTCTCCCACTTACCCACCCAGTCAGTCTCCCACTCAGTCTCCCATTCACCCACCCAGTCAGTCTCCCACTCACCCACCCAGTCAGTCTCCCACTCACCCACCCAGTCAGTCTACCACTCACCCACACAGTCTCACACTCACCCACCCAGTCTCACTCACCCACCCAGTCTCCCATTCACCCACCCAGTCTCACACTCACCCACCCAGTCTCCCACTCACCCACCCAGTCTCACACTCACCCACCCAGTCTCACACTCACCCACCCAGTCTCCCACTCACCCACCCAGTCTCCACTCACCCACCCATTCAGTTTCCCACTCACCCACCCATTCAGTCTCCCACTCACCCACCCATTCAGTCTCCCACTCACCCACCCATTCAGTCTCCCACTCACCCACCCATTCAGTCTCCCACTCACCCACCCATTCAGTCTCCCACTCACCCACCCATTCAGTCTCCCACTCACCCACCCATTCAGTCTCCCACTCACCCACCCATTCAGTCTCCCACCCAGTCCCGGAGGCTCCGCCTCTTCCTCCCCGAACATCGTGACCCGCGCGCACCTCCTCCTCTCCCCGTGTCTCCCTGTTTCCCGCGCTTTCACCCCCCCCCTCACCGGACGGGTGAGAGACTGGCCTTCACCTCCCCTCACCCACCCCTTACCCCCCTTCACCTGCCCTTCACCTGCCCTCACCCACCCCTCACCCCCCTTCACCTCCCCTCACTCCACTTCCCCTCCACCCCCCACTCCCCCGGCGCCGCTACAGTCAGCGGGGGAGCGAGCGAGCGCCCGGGACACAGCGGGGGAGCGGCCACAACACGCTGCCTCCCGCCTCAGATCCACGTGGGAGCTGCCGGACGGGTGAGGGAGCGGCCGGACGGGGGAGGGAGCGGCCTTCACCTCCCCTCACCCCCCTTCACCTCCCCTCACTCCACTTCCCCTCCACCCCCCTCCACCTCCCCTCCACCTCCCCTCCCCCCCCTTCACCCCCCCTCCACCTCCCCTCCACCCCCCCTTCACCTCCCCTCCACCCCCCTCCACCTCCCCTCCACCTCCCCTCCCCCCCACCCCCCCCACCCCCCCCTTCACCTCCCCTCCACCCCCCCACCCCCCCCTTCACCTCCCCTCACTCCACTTCCCCTCCACCAACCCCCGGCGCCGCTACAGTCAGCGGGGGAGCGGAGCGAGCGAGCGCCCGGGACACAGCGGGGGAGCGGCCACAACACGCTGCCTCCCGCCTCAGATCCACGTGGGAGCTGCCGGACGGGTGAGTGAGCGGCCGGACGGGTGAGTGAGCGGCCGGACGGGTGAGTGAGCGGCCGGACGGGTGAGTGAGCAGCCGGACGGGTGAGGGAGCGGCCGGACGGGTGAGGGAGCGGCCTTCACCTCCCCTCACCCTCCCCTCACCCACCCCTCACCTCCCCCTCACCTCCCCTCACTCCACTTCCCCTCCACCCCACCTCCCCTCCCCCCCTTCACCTCCCCTCCACCCCCCCCTTCACCCCCCCTTCACCTCCCCCCACCCCCCCTTCACCCCCTTCACCTCCCTTCCACCCCCCTTCACCTCCCCTCCACCCCCCCTCCACCCCCCTTCACCTCCCCTCCACCCCCCCCTTCACCTCCCCTCCACCCCCCCTTCACCTCCACCCCCTCTTCATCTCCCCTCCGCCCCCCCTTCCCACCTACCCACTCCGCCCCCCCCTTGGCCCCCCCTTCACCTCCCCTCCGCCCCCTCTTCACCGCCCCTCCGCCCCCCCTTCACCTCACCTCCGCCCCCCTTCACCTCCCCTCACCATCCCCCACCACCCCCCCTCACCACCCATCCTCCTCCCCTCCCCTCCCCTCCGCCCCCCTTCACCTCCCCTCCGCCCGCCCTTCACCTCCCCTCACCACCCCCCCGACCTCCCCTCACCCCCTTCACCTCCCCTCCTTCAACGCCTTTCGTCCGCCCTCCCGCCTCTGCCTTTTTGCCACCTGCACTTCTGCGTTTCACCCCGCCCACCGCTCACACCCCTGCGC